>NW_006768798.1:135906-254049 GCF_000204055.1 Melampsora larici-populina 98AG31 | reverse complement strand
CAATCCATTCGACAAACTATCACTCAAACTTATCAAGAATCTCCTGATACTTATAAAGAAGAAATCTTATCATTGGATCGATGTCGACAAGATGCTTTGAGGGGTAGTGCTGGAAGTGACGTCACAGGTTCGAAGTCTTGTCTCGCATCCTTTCATTCACATACTAAATACTCTTCATTTTGGGTTGTCGCATGTATCTGATCTTGGGTTGAGTAGGGAGGGATTTACTTTACAAATACTTTGGTCAACTAGAGTTACTCGAATTACGATTTCCGGAAGTGAGAGTGCCTTTTCCTTGGTGGGTAATCATAACTTTCTGTATCAATCAACTTCAAACTTATCATCAGGTCTGACTCTCTTCAGGAAAGATGCATTCACGGGTAAAGAAATCTCACAACTATCTTTGGCATATGAAAAGGCATCTGTGATCTTCAACATCGCTGCTACACTATCTTCACTCGCTGCACAACAGAACCGTACTTCTACTGAGGGTATCCGACGTGCATTTCACAACTTCAGATGTGCAGCTGGAATGTTTACATACATCAATGACAACTTCCTCCATGCCCCTTCCACGGATCTCAGTCGTGAGGTTGTCAAAGTGCTGGTTCAATTAATGATTGCTCAAGCCACGGAAGTTTTTGTAGAGCGTATGACGGAAGAAAAGGAGAAAAAGCCATTCGGACTGAGGGCAAGGGTTAGCACTCAGGCGGCATTTCTCTATGGTAGTATTCTCGAAGATGTAAAGGATTTGGTCACCAAAGGCATCTTTGAGCGAAGCTGGATGTGGTTGGTTCAGGCCAGTCATATTTATCTTCACCTCAAAATAGACTCCAAGGCTCCTAACATGATCCTTTCGAACGTATATAGTGCAAGCACAAGTATTTTTCATCACTGGCACAATATCAACGATCTTTGGCCGACTCTGCAGCATCCAAACATGGCGAGGCTCTCACCCGATTACAAATCGCCGAGACGGCTGCTAAAGAAGCCAATCGTTTCGCAAACTCATTCTCAGCCGCCTTCACAAACTCTGGATCAGTCACCTTACCATCCGATGCTGCCGTCTCTCTATTGGAGATCACCAAAACTCACTTGACGCTTTGCACAGAAGCCAGAACTTCTGAGCAACGAGACAATGACCTGATCTATCACGAAGCGCAACCCTCTGAAGCTGCTCTTACTCTGATCGAAAAAAGTAGTGTTGGTGAACCCATACCGATTCAAGAGGTTTATGGCGCACCAGAGGTCCAAAAGGTGGTTGGACAAGATATCTTTATTCGACTCGTCCCTCTCAGTGTACATCAAAGCTCGAGTTTATATAGTGAAGAGAAAGCAAAACTAGTCCGTACGGATGGTGAAAAGTGTGACCTGGCAGATACCGAACTCACCACCACACTCGAGTTTTTGGGACTTCCGGCAAGTTTAGATAAATTTAACGACCTGGTTCAAAATAACGGTGATTCGGCTCGATTGAAAGAACTTTCGGAGCCGCCAGAGCAAGTCCTTGCATGGGCTGATAGTATACAGCAAGCTAACTCGGGTAAAACGATTGATCAGATGTGTAGCGACATGATCGCCCTACGGAATAAAACCCATCGAGACCTTGAGGACATTGAGCGCACTCTAGATACAGAAGCGCGAGATTGTGAACAGATGCGAGTACGGTACGATCATCTTTGGGATCAACCACCCGCTCTGAATTTCACGAAGACTTGGAGACAAGATATCAAATCTCACCGACAAACGCTTGAGATGGCCAAGCAATCTGATGGCCAAGTTGAAGGCTTGTGGGCGATGTCCAAAGCCGACATTCAGATGCTCGCTGATCGATCGGGGGAGTCCATCCGCGCTTTATTTGCCCAAGGTTCTTCTCAACATGACTCGACTAAGGCTCCCAGTCTACTCGACTTGGTCGATACTCCAGATGATGAAGCTGAGCTGATTCAAGTCAAGAATCTTGTGACCTCTATCCAAGACAATCTCAATCGTCTCCAAGCAATCAAGAAGGAACGACAAGGAGTATTAAACGATTTAAAGGAACGCATCCAAGCCGACGACATTTCACAACTCTTGATCCTCAACCGAAAAGTTCAAAACGTCGAACCAGCATTATTTTCTGCCGAACTTGAAAAGTTCCGAGCTCATTCTGGTCGGATCAGTGCTACTTTACATATTCAAACTAGCACGATTCAAGAAGTTGTAGCACAATATAAAGCACTTGTTGAAGGGAAACGTGGCAAAGCAATTCAAGATAATTGGACTAATGCATCAAAACATCGTACTCAACTTCTTGCTCGACTTCAAAGAGCTTATGAAAATCATGAAGAGATTCGAAGTGGTCTTTCGAAAGGTAGTCAATTTTATCGTGAAATCTCAGAGGCGGTCTCCGAGATGCAAAGACAAGTTTCTACATACACGAACAACCGTAACGCAGAACGACTTCAGATGGCAGCTAAAGCTGAAGCTGCGAAAGAACGGTACTCAAAGCCTTCAACTCCTAGCACTTCGACAGACTTACATGGATTGGAACAACGGGTGTCTGGGATGCATCTAAACAATTCTAAAGCCTACCCACCGCCTCTTCCACCTCCACCCCCAGGATGGCAGACTTCTCAAAACACCGGACCGGTACCATCGGGTTATCCTCAACAGGCTAGGCAAGCTAGCACCCCACTTCCTGTCCCACAATATCCTCCTCCTCCACCCTCCGATCCCTACGCAGGACTAGGTTCCCTCGGCCAGACTCATCCAACCCCATCTTCCGAACCACAATACCCATACAACAACCCCGCGTCTTATCGCCAACCTATGAGCAATTACCCTGCCCCTTCTGCTCCCAATCAAGCACTACCACCTCCGCCCCCACCCATCTCCTATCAATCTACTGGCAACCTTACGAATGCCTATCCACCACATCTGCCACCCTCACATCGCCTCAATGATCAACCTCAATACTATCCTTCACCCCCACCGCCGCAACCTTATCAACCTCCACCACCTCAACATTCCCAATCCTACCCTTGGCCGCCCAATCAAAGCCCCATTCATCCACAACACACGTCACAGCGTCCATCACCAGCCCCACCATCATCTCAACATCCAGCTTACCCTTCTACGAGTCCTTCACATTATCCACCGCCTCATGGAGCTCCATACGCTCCTCAACCAGGATGGCAAGGAGTACCACCACCACCACCGCCACAGGGTGGACGACCACATGAACACTATCTACCTCCTATGAATCAAGCTCCCTATCCAAACCAACCTCCTAGGAATCCTTATTAACTCTTTCATGATACTTTTTTGTTCCTCTTTGATGTCTTGATCAAGAAAGAAGAAGTCAAGTTTATGAATCAATCTAAAGCAAGTGATGAATCTTGATGATAAAAGTTTTTTTAACATTGATTGAAGGATGTGAGTGTGAGTGTGAGTGATTGTGGTTAATGATTTGTAAATGATTTGATGGTTTAAATTTGTTGTTCATATATATATATATAAGAAAGAGTTTTTTTTTTATTTTTATGCCAGTGTTTTTTTTTGAATGTAAAAATGAAGTTGTTAATGAAATTGAGAAAAAAAAGAAAAAAGAGTTGAAAGATGTGAGATGAGATAGAGATTGTAATTAAAGACGAATGGTTTAGAAAATTGATTGATTCTTCTCACAGCAAAGGGGTATGGGGATCAGAATTGAAATCCAACAGTCAATTGTCCTTTTTCAAATGATTTGGAATGGATGTATCTCTACCTAACCCCCCCTTATCAGGGCTCTTAAGATATCATGCTTTGGAGTCTGATGTTTGATGTCTTTCAGATGTATGGTCATAAAATATACATAGATTGAAATAAAAACTGAAAACAACCCAAAAATGAACAAAATAACCCAACAATTGAACAAATTATAATGCATCCAAACTTTGAAAAGAAACAAGCGATTTGTTTAAAATTCCAAATGTTTTAACATTTTTGAACTTGTTTCAATCAAGTATCATTCAAACTCAATCAATCAAAAAAGTCATGGTAGTTCTTTTTCCTACATTAAAGAAAATCAAAAATTGATATGCATATGATAGTGATACAAAACAAAAGTATGAAATCTATATAGAAATCCTTTGACACAAACTAAAGTGAATTGATCTAATTCCTACATACATATGTACAATCAACTAAATGCTTATCTATGACCTTCTCTTCTGTTGAACAAAACTTTTTCAAAAAATCATAAATGATTATCTTAAATAAGTAGTAGGCCAACACCAATTAAGATAACCAGATTGTTTAAAGAACTCTTGAATTCCAATCTCAATGAATTTCGTACGTTCAACTTGAACACGATCTTGCTTCAAAAGTTCATCCTGAATCTCCACGAATTCTTCAACTTCCTCAACACCCGAAAATCCCACTACCAACGCATCAATCTTACCTTCTTCTTCTTGTTGATGATTCAAAACAGTTTGAATTCCAAACTTTAATGCAACACGTTCCAATCTGCTTTGATATTTTTCTTGACAAATCTTTCCAATCTCTTGACAAATTTGTTTTAATTCATCACAAGCTGGATGCCAAAGTTGAGGACCAAGAGTAGTTAAAAGTCCCATGGAAAATGGTGAAGCATTAATGATTTGTTGGATTCCTTGTTGATGAAATAAATCAACATATGGTCTTAAGCTTTGGTTTTGAAGTGTATAATTTGAGTATGACATGATGATGTCTAATGGGGTCTTTAATTCTTGGTGAATTAATTTAGAGATTCTTAAGAGGGTTGGAAGAGGATAACCTATTAGATTTTTTTCAATAAGAATAATAAAGAAGGAATCGAGTTAGAAATCGGTTATATGAGTGAATTTTTTGGAAGGGTGAAGCAGACTTACCACTGATGCCTACTTTTTTGATTTTACCTTCTTGTTTTAATTGGAATAAAGTTTGAATTGCTTTAAGAATGAGTTGATCACCAGATCCTAAAGGTTTGATTGGATTTCTTATAACTTGATCATGAACTTGATTCAAATCGATTTCATCAAGTTTTTCTGCAATAAATTCAATATCATGTAAATAAACTACATCTAAATATGTTGTGTGCTACAAGAAATCCTCCAAAAAAGAAAAATCAAGTTTGATTGGATTCATTTATTATATATTATTTATCATCTAGGGTTCATCAATTTTTAAAATCGATTGAAAACTTACCATTAATTTGAAGCTTTCTTGAATTGATTTACGGATTCGATCAGGACTATAATCAAAATCTTGAATTTTTGGACCATATCTTCCACATTTCGTCAAAAGATGATAAGTACTGATTTTTATGAAGAAGAAAAAATCAAAAAACATGAATTCATCAAGATTTTAGAAGAACATTGAATTTTTTAAAAGATATTGCGAGAAAAACTTACTGTCTAGGAAACTCAGATTGGATTTCGGGTTTTGATAAAATTTTACCTAGAATAGCTTCACTACCACTAAACCCAACCAACCAAACAAAATAAATCAGTTCTTTTTCTGGAGTGGGAGAAGAAAGATGAGGAAATTCAAAGTGAACTTACAAATAATAAGGACTTGTATCGATTGCGTTAATACCTGATCTAAGAGCTTTTAGTAAAGTCTTTTCTGGAATTTCACTTTTTAATTTACTTGAATCATTATAACTTGCACTCTTTTTGTAAACAAACAACACCAACCCGGTAAATCACAAGAATTGATTAGTTTTTGTTTTCTGAGTTCAGAGTGGTTTGTTCGTATCATTGATGGTTTTGACTTACGAAAGTTGCAGCTCCAAAGATGATTGATGAGAATGGAAGTGGTCCGTTCGGATTTGAAGTCTGGTAAGAAATTAGAATTATCAATACAAAGGAATCATCAAACTGAGTGATTTGTAAGGTTTTGATTGATAAGAAAGAAACTTACGTTCGTATTAGTGCCACTGTCGTGATTCATTTCTTAAGTTTTAAGATGAATTTACAAATCAGAAGATCTCGAAAGAAAACTTTGTAAACCGATCTTGGTAAACTAGGAAATGTGATTTGAAAAGATCGATCACTTTGAAACAATCGATTTACAATGTCGAATTAGAATGATAGAATCGTAAGACCATCCACTATGTTGAGGGTGTTTGATCGTAGTAATTAGATTTGGGTTCCTGATCGCGAAATTGGATGATGCGCCTCTGTGATATCCAAGTTGGTAAACACATGAAATCCATTAATGAGACTTTACCAACAATCAAGTCAATCAACCAGATCCACAGTAGTATGAGTTTGAACTGAAACATCTTGTTTCTGTTGACCTCCATCCAAGACAGTTTCCATCACGTCTTGATGCCTGCTCCAAGTTCCTGGAAAACACAAGTCAACACCCTTTTGAAGTCTTCAAACAACGATTAGGAACAAGAGGATTGTGACTGAATTGGTGTTTGGCTGCCTCTTCAACAGGCTCCCTCTACCTCCTTCACGTCCTCATACCCGTATACGCATAGATCGAGACCGTGTTGCTCGCAGTCAACAACTTTACAACGACTATTTTGCACCTTGAGTTTGAACCTCGATTTCAGATGAGCAAAGACCTATGCTTGAAAATATCATGACTTGCATATACGCGGCCAGTTTTGGGTTCAGAAACCAGGAAGTTGAAGCTTAAAAGTGGAAGTCTTGAAGTCTTGAAGTTTTGAAGTTGAGGTTCTGAATAAATGCACTTGTTGACCGATTTGATGTGTCAAGTGATCCAATAAACCATTTTTGTAGATCTGAACAAGTATGATGCAAAATGTGATGCAGTTGTGGCAACCACAAGTGCAGAACAGGCCCATAGCAAGCGGGCTCAGGTCAAGATTTTCAGTCTTTTCTTCAAAAACCGGGGAAATTCTTGACAGTCAAGTACCATAAGAAACTCTCCTGTTTTGTAAAACAAGATGGCCAGCACGGCTTGAGAATTTTTGAAGCTGATGGAACTTCAATCCCTTGATGATTTATGACGTTTTATCATTTGGTCTCTGAGCTTTGATGAATGGTTTTGCTTTCTCAAAAACAGTGTTTTAAATAATGTATTTTGTGGTTTTAAATTTCAATCGAATCATCGATCACTTCCAAAAGTAGAAACCGTTCCACCACATTCAAAACATCAGAAACAACCATCAACTTTAGAAAAAAGAGAACAATGTCAAATCAATATAGGTAAGTTAACAAATCAGCATCAAAACGAACCTGAAAAAAACTAATCTAGATCTTGATTTGGATCAGTTCAGTCACCGTTTTTGATGCAGAAGAAGCTCAAAACAAAACAGTTCAATCTGACGATTTATCATTCCAAGGTACGATAACTAAACCATCACAAATCACACAAATCAAATCAAAACTAACTAAATGAATGATGAAAATTCAACTAGATTTCTCAACAAGTGTTACACCAGATACACATCATCCAAATCCTTCTACAAACCCATCACAACCCAAAGGAAATATAGGATCAACAGTTTATGATCCAGATCGACTCGAATCACAACCTAGATTATCTAATTCTAATTCTTGGTTAAGTCTTGATGCTTATACAATCTACTTTGATGTAGTAAGTTGATCCCTACAAGTTTTAAAAACAAAACAAGAATCTTATTTTTTTTCGTTGATTGGACGTGATCTGATGTTGATTAGGAAACTAAAACGGTTTTGGAAAGGTGTTGGAAAACTATGTATCCTAAAGAAGATTATGTTGAAGTGATCTTGGCTGGTCAACCTGATCTTTATGGTAAATTTAGAAAAATCCATTCTGCAAATCTATTTGTCAAGAATCCTTACTTAATTCTTTCTTTTGGTTTTCTTTTCAAAAGGTCCATTTTGGCTTCCAACTACACTTATGTAAGTTTTCTTTTCTTTCAATCTCTAATCTAAATCTAAATCTAAAGAACTCAAAGACTAATCCATTTTCGTTTACATTTCTTGAACTGTTCTCCAAAACAAACAAACAAGTTTTATTCTCTTCTTTGCATCATCACTTTCAGGAGCCTTAACCGCTTATCTAAACTCGAAAACCTATGACTATGATTTCACGAAACTCACCTTAGCCGTTGGACTAGTCTATGTCTATGCCTTAGGATTACCAACATGTATATGGGCAGCCATGAGGTATTGGGCAACCATTGAGAGCCGAACGATACCTGAAATCATCAATTTATATGGTTACGGATTAACGATCTTCATACCGGTTTCGTTACTTTCGATTCCACCGATCCCTCTCTTAAGAGGTTTCATGTCTCTCATAGCTTTCGGAGTCTCTTGTTTCTTTTTATTAAGAAACCTTTATCCGATCATTAAATCTTCGGAAAACAAATCGGCTCAGATCTTGTTGGCTTTAGTAGTCGTTTTACATGGGATCTTTTGTTTGATACTTTGGTTTGGATACTTAGGTATCGGTGGTGAGCTTTTGATGGATCTTCCGAAATCGAATGGTGAAGTGATTGGAACTGTACCTAGTCCTCCTTAAAGAAAAGTCAAAGGTTGGGAATTGGATTGAATTGATTTGGGTTTTTGAAGATGTTTTGGTTTGTGATTGTTTTGGATGATTCTTGGTTTTGGAAATAGGTTTAATTTGAAGTATTTTTTTTAGTTTTGAGTGTAAGATATCATTGAGAATCAAATTTGTGTTTGTGTAATATTTGAAAGTTCAAAAACAGTTGATTCATAGAATTCAATTTTTGAGTCCTTTCTTACAGCCCTATGCATAATTGTTGACTTTGAAGAGAAAAAAAGTTGAGGTATTTTAAAAATTGACTGGATTTTTTAAAGCTTCTGATTTTTTCAAAATTAAAGGTGATCTTGAAAAAGCTCAATGTAGCGGCTATTTTCTTGCCAAGCAACTGGGATGCTATTGAGGAAGTCAACTCTGAGCAACAACAAGCTGAAAATCTTGTCCCGAGATCTTTTTACACCTTACAGAGTAGATAGAAGGTAATATTCCAAGTGAATCCATAGTACTATGACATCACTGCTCACTTGGAATGGAGCACTAAGGTGGTGGATGAAGCTATCTTGCTCATGATTGTCAAGATGTAAGAAAATATTTAGGCCTTGTTTGACTGTGGATTTGACCACACAGTCAGTAGTCAAATAAAACATGCTTCAAAACATATGTTTGGTAGCTTAAGCAATGCTTTTATAAGCTACAAAACCACAAATTAATGTTGGTTTTGGCTCTTTCTGAGAATCCACTTTTTTTGAATTTTTTCATGGTTGTGAGATTTTGCAAGCTCAATTGATCAACACTCCTACATCCAAGCCTGACATGGTACGGTAAATTGATCAAATTGCACCATTGGGTGCAGTTGTGTTTAAATTTGGGGCTGGTGTCTTGTCCCAAGTAGTCAACAAGCTGGATAGGTACCTCAAGAGTGTTGACTATGCTGATCCCAAGAAGATTGGGGATCCAAAAGAGATCCTGTTCTGCTGGAAGGTCAGTCACGGTTGGATGCTGCTGATTGTTTGTGTCTTACTGACCTTTGTCTTTACAGGTCCATGCTGCCAAATACCTGGTGCTCTCCTCCCTTGGATTCCGGAAGCAAAATTCATGGCTGTGATGCACTGTCAGAATTTAGAGAAACCTATTTCTTAACTGTAACATAGCACAACGGGTTGCAATGCAGTGCAGCACAGCATTCCAGTGTTGTACCAGCCAAAGTTGGGCTGTCTGACTCTGTAATCATGTATTCCAGGTTTTTGGTGTAGATCACATGGGAAGTTGGTGGTGTGATGAACTACTTTGAACTTTTAAACTTTGGTGCTTGTGTTGTTGGCTTCATAGCTGTAGATCCTCAATTTCTAATACTGACATTCAACTTTTAACTTTAATTATCTTGAAAGATCATCTTGTGGGATGATTTCTTTGAACCTTGAAGTGTAAATTTCTTCAGTTTTTTGGCTTCCTTGGATCCCTTGAGATAGACACTACAATATTTCAGGAGCAGGTCAGTGGGAATCAGGGCTATGAACTGGTCCCTCCCAGCCCTGCACTGCCCACAGAGTTTTTGGAGGTTGGCAGTATGTACCCCAACCATTGGAAACCTAATGATGCAAGCCTCAAAGGCCCTATGGGCACATCAACTGACTGGGTTGCTGGGGTGCCCGTGGATTTTTCTCAAGATACATCTGAATACTGCTGTGCTCCTTCCTCAAGTTGCCTCAATTGTGAGGGTTATGTCTGTCTCAAGGGCAGGTCCAGAAATGAGTATAGAACAAGAACTCTCTTTTGTTTGTCTTTTGGACCCAAATCAAGCCACACCCTAGGTTTATAAGGTTAAGGGTGTGCCTTGGTAGGTCCTGATTGATTTTGAAGGCTTATGGGTCAATCCAGGGCTAGCCACAAAGCTACAGGGTTGGGTTACAGCCAAGGCTGTGACCCAACCCCAACCCCGGCCAGCCAACTCTTCTCAACACTATTAGCAAGCTAGACAGTACATGCCCTGAGACATTGAAACCCAACTTGATGATAGTGACAAAAGACCCAGCCTGTGACCACCAAGCAAGATACTCTTTTGATCTACTTCATCAATGGAAAGGTTGGCAAAGTGAGCAATTTTCTGTATATTGTGCTATAAAATCTCAATGGACTATTTTATTGTTCTTTCGTTTCATGATTCTTCATCAGGTTCGGCCCCTCAACAGAGTCAGCCTAGGTCACTCTACTTCATCTTATAGTTAATTGAGAACTTCCAATTTATTTTGTGGACACCAAGGAGTTTCAAGAGCTCCTCACCATGCTCAATCCAAGTGCTTTGTCCATCCTTTCTAAAAGATTGTGCATCACCAATGGGATTTTGGCCAACTATTGAGCCAGCCAAGACGCTATCACCAGGCGTCTTTCAAATATCAGACACATGAATACATCACTTGAAGCATTCTTACTCAGCAATAATGAAATGGAGACAGTAGGTACTATTGTCAAGTTATTAGCTCCTCTTGCTACAACTATCAGGGAGATCAAAGGGTACAAGTACCCCACATTCTCTTGAGTTATGCCTGATTATCAATGATTGGTAGAACAACTTGAAAAGTCAAGTCTTCATTTCAATCTTTGACTTTTCAAACTGTTCACTGATCCAATGTATATTTTTCATAGGCCTGGAATGACTCCACTTGTAAGGACCCAAAAGCATCAGTCATGCCAATGTTGAGGAAGTTCATGCAATATCAAGAGGCAGTCCAGGAAAAGGCTGTCTACATTTGTGCTGGAATACTTGACCCTTGGCTGAAAATCATGGTGGTCCAAGGTTTGATTTTGGAATTGTTAGGTTGTGGACCCAAAGGCCTTGCTGAGTATTTCATTACTTGAGCTGGCAAATTTGTTCCTCCCAACCCCAATATCAAAATGGTTGAACAAACCAACCTGGAACCCCAATCTTCCTCAACATTTTATCAAGCACTGTAAGACGGTCCCAGTGGAACATGAAGGCACAAATCATCTCTCTGTGGCTCAAGAATACAAGCGCTGTGAGGTCCTTGCCTACTGGATAATTTCTTGATGTCACTGGCCCATCCTATCACATATGATGCAGCTGATTTCTGTGCCATCCACCAGTGCTCCGTCAGAAAGCTTGTTCTCTAGCGCTTTGAGGATTATGAGCAACCACTGTGCTTCCTTCACCCCCCAAAACTTTGGTTCAAGTTTGTCTCAAGAGCTGGATCCCAAAATAAAAAAGGCAAATTAACTTATTGGATTCCCATATATAATTGAATAGTCAAATTAAGGGTACACAAACATCAAAAACCCATATGAAAAACCTATCCAAACCCATTTGAATAATGGGTTGGAACAGGTTTTTCATATGGGTTTTTAATGTTTGTGTACCCTTGTTGTTTTGTTTCCTTTTTAAATCCATGTAGAATTAAAGATTGGAGTCTTTTATCTTCCTTTTATAACCATCTGAAGTTTCTTAGTCAGCTCTTAGAGCATATGAAACTTTTTGTTTAGATTTTCATACACATGGAATTGAAATACGAGTCAACAATATTCCCTGTACACTCCCTTTTTGTGCCTTGATTTGAGTGCGGAGCCTTGGTGGGGATGGTATGCAAGGTATGTGAAAGGTCCTCTTGTATTTGTATTTGAATTGTAGAGGATGCACAGGCCATCCATGAGTTAACCTCTAACTGAGTGCAACATTTAGTACAAGCATAATACAAACAACCTTATATATGGCTCATGTCACAGGTCTTCTGTGTGGTACTACATAGTGAGGGAAGTGGTACTTGATGGGTGATCAGGATGATGTGACATAGGATTGTAATGTATACCACCTTTTTCACAGAAACACAATAAAATTTGGCCTGCAAACAGGATTGATCACAATGTGGCTTGTTTTGTTGTATTTTTGCTACCTCTCCATCTTCTTACCCTCACTCTGAGGCCATGGTAATCAAACCCCTCAAGTTGAACTCACTATATTCAGGGGTCTTTCTGAAAAATTCGATCCAAGCTGAAGTCTCAGGTTGCAATTATCAGTACAAGAACAGTCCAGAAATTTCTCTCTGGAAAAAGGTTGTTCAAAATCATGTCTCTTTGATATATACACTATAACATTCACAATTGCACATAGCTCACCACCCTTGATTCCTACATATTCTGCAAGAAATAAGAATTTGCAAGCAAAAAAATCTAACAGGATCAGCTTTATTCAAATGATCTCAATGACCAAAATTGTATTTATTTATTTGTGGCAAAAATCAATTATGCCTGGGCCAAAAACGAGTTGTCGTGGGTTTGAGCATGTGCAAAAGGAAGCGCCCAACGTGGGGCTCGAACCCACGACAATTCGATGCAATGAAGAACCCTTGTAAGAGTCGAATGCTCTACCAACTGAGCTAGCCGGGCTGATACATCGTTTACGTGTTTTACGAGTATGACCGTTACAGGTTAGCGTCAGCACCATGCAAAAAACTTCTGACCACATGCAAACATATTGTTGGTCAAGAGAACATGTAAATCCTTTCAAATTTAATTGAAAAGGATTATATATATTGAGAAGTTTGTAAGAACTGGGGATTATCAATTGTCATGTGACTTAAAGTTACATTACCTTTCCACTGATGAAACTTCTGCAGCTTAAATTTATCTGCCTGTAAATTTTTTTACATTCTACCATATGAGATCATAGTCTGAATTTGGTCTGATCAAAGTCTCACACTAAGTCTCACACACTTTGATGATACGGTCAAACTTGAAGTATACAAATTTTCAAACACATGTTTTTCAATCACTTTAATCCAGGCTTTTGGGGAATACTGAACTTCAGACGTGAAGGTACCCAAGTCGAGATTAAAGAATGACTTTCATTCAAAAACTTGAATGGTATTTTTCATCTTTTGAACTCATGCACATATGCACTGGTTGTGTTGACTTTTGTTTAACTTTGAATAGCCTTATTATAAACAAGGAATGTATTGGATTGACCTGAACTGATTCACATCTGGAAAATATGATTGACAATCAATCTGGCCAACAAGGTAGGCATCATGAGGAGAGCCTCATGGTCAGTCCCTGATGTTTAATGAGTTATTAAAGACTTCAGTCCAGGATTATATGACTGATCAGAAGGTTTAGAGGTTCTGAATCAGTGTAAGCTGGGGATGTATATAAAGGAATGTCAGCAATCTGGAAGGATGTCATCAATAAATCACATGTATGTACACAAGTTACTTACCAAGATCATATAAAACTACCTTTGACATCTCTTTTGTATAAAAGATCTGATCATAATGAAGTACATACAATCAAGAGCCTTGCAGCAATTGGTATTAATAAAGCACAGTGTATAATCAAGATGTCATTATACACATAGATTTTCTTTACTTAGCTCATTTTACCTGTGTTAAGATGACCTGACATCATATGATGTAGCTATCTATCTAGAAGGTTGAATTGTTCTCCATGTCAATATCCCTGTTCTCCTATCTCACTTACACATATTCTTTTACAATATTCTGTCTATTGGGTTTTTTCATTTTGTTCAATCAGTATGCATATTCCCTTTTAAGGTGACAACCCTGATTCTCACAGGTTCCCTATCTCAAGTACAGTCACATATGATTGAATTGAAGTGCAATTCACAGAAAGAGAAAGAGATGATGACAGGGATGATATGAGATCTCTTGCTACCCTTTTCCAAGCTTTCATTTCACAGATGTTTTGAGATTTGGTCATAAAATCAAAATCCCAAGCTTTTTATTTTATTAATGTATTTGCCAAACAAAACAATAACTCAATTCCAAACTTTTAGGTCACCAACCTGGTTGGTCCTATATTTTGGTCAAAATCTGATGTTTTGCATCACTACCATCCACAGGCTCTTTCCAACTACAATGTGGTTGATACACAAAAAAGGTTACACATACTTCAAGTCCTTCACTCCTTTCAAGGCCTTGAGTGAGGTCCTTGTCACATAAACAGGAAATTTGTCAAGGGAAGTAATCTGTATTGCTTGAAATATCCATACATTCCTCCATTTTTTACTGATTAAACCCAGCTCAATGCAAAGCAAATGGACAATAGCAATTCTTCATTAGATATGCTTCAAATCCAAGCACCTCCAAGGCTTTCCAGAAAATCTTAATTCTGGTTGATCTATGATTAGACTTTTCCACTGTTTCCTGAGCATTGAACCCACTCAAAGCCTACATGTCTCAAACACTAACGAAAATCTCTAATCATAGATCACCTAAAAGTGAAAGTCCTTAAAGAGGTACAGGAGAGTGTGAAGGGCTTGCACATGTAATAGGACCTTTGCATTCACTTTTTCTTTTTCATCAACAGTTGTTCATTGAGCCACAAAACAAGGAATGAAATATAGTGATTTTGAGCTGGATACAGCTATTTTTTTTGGCAAGAATTCTTGTTTATGTGATAAATTCCTTACTCAAGGCCTTGTAAGGAGTGATCAAGGGACTTCAGTTTGGCCGCAACCTTGAACTGGTCTTCAAGCCAATTACTGATGGCCTACGGTTACCTATGTGTGTATGTAAGATCCTTACCAATGGCAATTGATCACGCACATGTGAAGGACTGAGGGTATCAATTGGAGTTTGGTTTGTTTTTGCAGTGGAATCATCATTTTGATTGTCATCATAGGTCACATGAGCTTGACTGGAAGCAACGCTGAGCGGCTGAGCCAGGTTTGAAACGTGAGAGAGGTGATGTCTGGTGATGTCACCGTTGAGTGATGTGACCCGAAGTGATGGAGAATGCGGGGTCAGTTTATGATGACGTGTGCGAGGGAGAAAGTTGAAGAAAAGATGAAAAAATGGGTGGAGGTGGAGTCGAGAGAGATAGGGTAAGATTTAAGGAAGGTGAGTTTACTATCACTTTACAGTTGAGGATAACTGCAGAAGAAATTATCAAAACTCATAACTGATTTTAACAAAAGGAACAGGACATAGTAAAAGTTTTCTTGATCGACTCTCAACTCAGATCACTTTCCTTCATCTTTCACATTTTCACATTTTCATATTCACATTCACAGTCATATCACCACTACCTTCTTCGTCATCATCATCAGCATCATCATGCCAGAAAAGAAAACTATCCTTGGTGAGTTTATCTAATCAAACTTGAGAGAAACTCAATACAATCTATCGATCACTATCATGAACTGACTGATCTATTTCTTGTGACATGTTGAATGACAAAACTTGACAGTTGTAAGTCAAATCACTTCAGGATGATCGATATCAGTTTTAAGAAGCTTTTCTTTAGTCTCGATCGAATTGGTAAAACTGATGTTCTGTCCTTTTTCCCGATCAAAACGTTTCAGACTGGTGGAGCTGGTTATATTGGATCACATGTGGTCTTATGTTGTTTATTAACTAGAAAATATAAAGTTGTCACTATCGATAAGTAAGTTTAACTTATCATACTAAGAAATCTTTCTAGAACATAAGAAACTTCCTAATCAAACTGATTGATTTTCCAAATTGTACGATTTCTAATTCGAACGTCTAATTCAATTCCTTTCTTTCATTACCAAAACAAAAACAACAACAAAAAAGCTTTCACAATTCATTTCCAGAAGCCATTAAAAGAGTTTCTAAAATCGCTTTAAATGAATTACCAACTAATTCATCAGATCAAGATAAATTAGATACGAATGTAAAAGTTTATAAAGGAGATATCACCAATAAATCAGATATTGAAAACATATTTAAATCTGAAGAGATTTGGGGTGTCATTCATATTGCGGCTCATAAAGCTGTTGGTGAAAGTGGTGAGAAACCTATTCAATATTATGAAAATAATATAACGGCTACTATTAATTTATTAGATGTAAGTTGATTGTTTCTCCAAACCGTTTCGTTTTGATCTTTTTTCTATATCACTGAATCATCTTTTTGTTTTCCCGATCGATTTCAGGTCATGAACCGAAACGGATGTTATAATTTAGTTTACTCATCATCAGCCACAGTATACGGAGCCCCAACAGAGATCCCGATTCCCGAATCATCTCCCTTAACACCTGAATCAGTTTACGGACGAACAAAGATGATGAGCGAATTGATCATCAAAGATTTATGTGATTCACAACCTACCAAATGGAAATCGATCTCCTTACGTTACTTTAATCCTGCTGGAGCACATCCTTCTGGTATGATTGGTGAAGATCCGGTTGGGAAACCGGGGAATCTGTTACCTTTGTTGGCTCAAATGGCCGTTGGTAAGATTCCTCATGATTTGAAAATCAATGGAAATGATTATCCTACTAGAGATGGAGCTTGTATACGTGATTATATTCATGGTATGATTCCCTTTTTTATCTCGTTTCTATATCATTTATAAAGTTTTTTGAAATCCTTGGATCTGATTGAATTGATTGTTTGCGTTCTAGTCATGGATCTTGCTGGTGGTCACATTAATGCCTTAGATGGATTATCAAAAGAAACTACTTGGGAAACACCTTGTCCAGGTTTCAAATCAGGTTTCGGAACAAGTGGTGGGAAATATAAAGCTTACAACTTGGGTAAAGGTCGTGGTCAAAGTGTTTTTGAAAGTTAGTAAATTTCATTCCTTCATGAATCTATCTTGTTTTTTAGGAATTACAGTTTAATCTGTTTCTATTTTATTTTGTTCAAGTGATTGAAGCTATGAGAAAAGCTACTGGATTTGATTATAAGTATGAGATCATTGGTAGAAGACTTGGTGATGTACCTGATCTTACGGCTGATCCTTCACTTGCTAAAAAAGAACTTGGATTCGATGCTTCTGTTAGTATTTTTCCCTGAATCTTTCTTTGGTATGACTCTTGGTTAGGTTTTGGAAATCTGACCTTTTGATATGTTTTTGGGGGGGCGTTTAGCGTGATTTGGATACCATGTGTCGTGATCTTTGGAATTGGCAAAGTCAAAATCCTAAAGGTATTCTTTCTTTGATCTCCTTGAATTGGGTTGTAAATGGACCATTGATTCCTTTGTTTCTGAATTACTTTTGATCGTTTAGGATATGTTACAAATTAATTAAACGTTCTTTACTTTGAAACTGTTTACCTTTGTTCTATCTTTCTCAAGAAACAAGAAGTTACAAAAAGGGAGAAAAAAGATTACAATTATTTAGAATTTCTTCAAAAAGAAATTCATTTATTGAGTTGTTGGAGGAATTTTGGTTTGAGGGAAAGTGGATTGATGAGGGGTTTTTATTAGGTTTTTAAAGTGGACTTTTTTTTAATTTACATTTCTTTGATTTTCTGAAGATGAGGAAGTGATTCACATATAATGATCGGTTGTCTCCACCAATTCTTTTGTGTTCATTATCATCATCATCTTTTTCTTTATGTGTTTGGTACACCGTAGAACAAATAATTTAAAACATCATGTTTGTTAACATATCTATCAGACAAGGATCTTAATAATTTGTTCTTATTTCGATCTAGATACATATACAATAATTTATTGAAGGCAATTTATTTCACTATATAGATTGTTTTGCTTAGGTAATGTTTCAGATCAAAAAGCTGATGTGAAGGAAGTGCGTAAATCACATGGATGTTCGTCTTTGGTTTCTGATCAAGATCAGCACACTTCACGGAACTTGAGGGTCAGTACGAAGGCGCGCTGTGCTCATGATCAAGGTAGGCTCGATCTCTCTTGGTAGCAATTTGGACACTTCTTCTAATCCTTAATCACGTTGACCACCGGTATCCCGCAGGCTCGATATCAGCAGGATTGATATCGGTGCGTGAGGTCAGATAGCTGCTCAAGACCGCGCTGCCCTTGCGCAAAAGACTCGAACTTGACCTCTAATAGAGATTGATGAATATCATAGGAAAACCAGCGAAGAAAGCTGACTCGTCATCGTGATCTAGTTTGCACCTGCGCTTTTGATTGATGATGCTCCCATAAAAATTCCAACTTGCGGGAGAGTTTGAGCAGAATGAAAGTCAAGGCGTGAAAAAAAATCAGAGCACGCAAAATAAGTAAGTGAAGAAAAGGATATAACTAGAGATGAATTATCATCAAAACAGCCTAAATTTAGAATCTTGGGTTGAGTTGAACCGATTTTAATTGTTTTGATTGGAAAGAAATAAACCGATGGGGAGAATTAAAAGTGATGAATTGGTAACAAATTTCTTGAGCTTCATCTTTACTTGAAAGACGAGAACGTTGGTATTGGCTTTCTGCAGTATTTAAGTGTTCGTACGATCTTTGGTTTTTGAAAAGCATTCAATTCAAATTACTATATCATATATCATTTTACTGTCATTTTTATTTCTAAGTGGGTTCTTTTCTATTGATGGTTTCCTTTTTGCTAATTGCTAACAAATGCCCTTCAGTTACATCTTACATTTGAATTCCTTGATAGATTCAAGCCGCGTCCGAATATGCTTACTTCAGTTCAATCCCTGATGGTCATTGGGTACCTGGCGTGCTTAACTACTATTAAGGCATCAGCAAATGTTTGCGATATTCGTGGTAATGGTGTAGCTGATGATGCATGTGGGATGCAGAAGGCGTTCGCTGGTAGCTCAGTTTACCCCCAGGTTTGTTTTTCACTTTGCAAACACCTGTTTGCAAAACGCAAATAATAAGTATCCTTCTTCTCCATGATGACTTATCTTGCTTGCTCTTTTGATCATAGGTAATGCCTGACTTTAAACCACGAGGAGCACTTTATGCTCAATATGGTCACGTCGTCGTTGGTGGCGCTCAACAACTTTCACCCACTAGAGTCAAAACATCACCTATCTTATCACTTGCTCTCTTAGACGCAAAACTCTCTTCAACTAAATACGTGGCTTTTTGTATCGATTTCCAACCCAATAACCGTTATACAAAACTTATTTGGCTTCAAGATGGACTCGCTTTAAATGCAAAGACTCATCTTCTGGCATCTTCAAGGCGGGTCAGTATCTAGTTTTTTTCATTGACTTATCATGAAACTGATAGATTGACTCACTTAACCTACTTCCCTTTGGTATCAGGCTTTATTACCTTACCAAAGTCCAAATCCACCTAAAGGAACTGGAACACATGAATATGTCATTCTTGTTTATCAACAAACCAAAGTTGATCAATTTCGTAATTGGAATTCATCACCTTTCAATTTGAAGAATTTCGTAACAAGATTCGGGTTGAATGGTCATTTGATAGCTGGAAGCTGTAAGTACTATTCTTATCAAACAAAAGAAATGTAATTTCAATACTGATATTACTATAACTTCTTGAACTTGTTTTCTTTCTTCAGTCTTCAAGTCTACTTACGATGTTCAGATGCACCCTAGATCAGTCTCTACTGCAACCAAATGTAAGTTTCGATCTGAATTTTTTATCTTTTAAACCAGACATCATGCAGCTTCTGAGCTTCACTGAAACAATTGTATATTATTTTCTAAAAGCAGTACAAAGTTCACCAATCAAGGAAGCTTTACGTGTCCGCCCCAGGTCTCTCGGTTCGATCACTGATCTTTGCAACCTCAATGGTGATGCAGCTTCTGATGGGTGTCAAATGCAAAAGGCCTTTGCAGGTAGCTTAGTTGCCCCCCATGTACGTATATAGATCTCAGATTGTCCAATTGAGAACTAAGTACAATGAGTTTGAAGAAACTAATCTGCTATTATCGTATGGTAGATTATCCCTAATTTCCATCCTTTAGGTGCACTTTACGTTCAATATAGAAATATCGTAGTAGGAGGAGCTCAACAATTAACACCTTCCAGAACTAACGTTCATCCAACTTTATCATTAAAGATAGCTACAAACAATTACAACGTGATTGGAAAGAAATATGTAGTCCTCATGGTTGATAGTTCAAAAGGCACCTCAATCGTGAACCTTAGTTGGGCTCTCTGGGGAATTTCATTCGATTCAAACTCTCATCAAATGAACCTCACTCCAAATCAAATTCTTTGTGGTTATATTCCTCCACACTCTAAACCTGCAGAACGTGAATACGTTTTTTTAGTCTATGAACTTCCTAATAACGCATTGAATATCTCGAAAGAATATCGTACTTTGTTTGGGTCTGTTAATGCTTCGAATCATGATAAAGTTTTCTTTGATCTTGGAAAGTTTGTGGGATTACATAATTTGAAAGGTCCGATTGCTGGAAGCTGTGAGTGGTTTTTTTATATCTCTCTTGATTTTTTCATTCAAACTTAAGATCTGATTTGTGCCTCTTTGTGATTTTCATGGGCGCAGTTTTCAAATTAGATCTTTGATTATAACGTGGTGGTCCACAATTTATTGATTGACTAATCTTTACAGTGATATCCTTTTAGCATGGTGGTTGTTTCATCTCTTCATATATCCCTTTTTTCAAGTAATATTGAATTCTTCGTTTTTCTTGGGAGTTGGGATTTTTGTTTGGTATTTACAGCTTTTTGTTGTTGTTAAATTTGCGTGTAATTCATCCTCATCATGAGTATTGGTTCTACGCATTGAATTTGAGAGATAGGCGAGATGGTTGAGCAATTGAGACATGAAATTATTATCAAATATCAATAAGATGATTTTGATAGAATTGTGCATGGCTGTGGCTAGATCGATCAAAGGCATTTCGCTCTCTCTGGCAATCTTCTATTCTCTCTGGCAGTCTTCTATTCATTCGAAACGTTGAATGTTTCGGGATTTCAGGACTTGAGGCTGGATGAAATCATTTCTCAAAGTTTTTGAAATCAAGATTGTTGAGGATTTCTTTTCTTCCAAAAGAGAAGATTAAAATCGGAATCCCATAAAAGCTTGAGCCTCAGAGCCTTTGCGTCCACGCGGGAATACGACAAGTATTGAGGTGTTTTTAAAGCTTGGGCGGGAGTCCAATATCCCTTAGAATCTGGTACCATCACCCTTCCACATTTTTCTTGCTTTACTCCCTTAATTCATCAAACAAATCTCTCCTTGAATCAAACTCTGCTTCCTCATTGAAGGAGGTTTCGGTCCAAATCCTTATTCTTCCACATTCGAAACAGATTCCATCACGCTCGAATTATATCGTGGCAAATCCGAATATTTGACAAACGATGGTCATCTTTATTCTTTACTTTTTGAAGTTGACGTTTCATCTGGTCAGATGCACTCAACTCGGGAAAGTGATTGATGTATGTGAATGGGATAACAATGATGTGGCGAATGATGCATGTAGTATGAAGAAAGCATTTGGAGGCAGTTCAGTTTTCCCCCAGGTTCGTCTTGAATTTCCCGAAATTGGATTGACTGGATTGACTTTGAAGAAAGAAGGAAGCATGTAAGTAAAAATTTGATTTTGTTTGTTCAGGTTCTGCCCGACTTTAAACCACTAGGATCCCTTTACGTGCAATATGGAAACGTCGTCGTAGGAGGAGCACAACAACTTTCACCTTCTCGTGTCAACAGACCACCAAGTTTACGACTTGAACTCTTAAATCAAACCTCTTCAGGTTTGAACACATTTCTTGTCTTGGGTCTCGATTTTCAGACTCAGAACAGCTCCACAAGGCTTTTTTGGTTACAAGAGGAACTTCAAGAAGACTCAAAAACGGGTCTGTTGAGTTCGGCAAGATCAGTAAGCTTCAATGATTTCACTCTATCAAAACACAGTTCGGCTCTTGGTACACAAATTGATTTGTATGTGCTTTCCCTCTTGATACAAAGCCTTTGTTATCTTATCAAAGTCCAAGCCCATCTCTAGGTAGTGGGACACACGAATACGTCATCCTGGTATACCAAGAAACCGGAGCAATATCGACTATTGATGTAACCTCCACGAGTTTCAATCTTCAAGAGTTTTTGACAAAGTCTAACTTGAATGGAGAATTGGTGGCTGGTAGCTGTCAGTGACCTGACCTTTGAAATATTCGAAAGATAGATTGTAGACTATCAATTCATCCGCTTCCCTGTTTTCCAGTTTTCAAGTCAGCATACGACGGCCAGAAATTCTCCGCGTACGAAGGAATCACACAGACTGGCAAAGGCACTTCTTCATCCTCCTGTGGGTCACTTGCACTTCTGACACGGCTGATCTGATAATCTAACATTTGAGACTGACCGCAATGACTTCAAACAGCCTCGAATGTATCTTTCACCAATGTTTCACTTTCTCCTGAGGTAGCTACTACTTCAGCTACCAATTCAACCTCAGCGCCAAGCTCTCACGGAAGCCCCGGACAGACTGCTAGCAGTACTTCAAGTGACCACAGTTGTCTCTCGTTTCCTTCGACGACCTACATGTTCCTGCTCGCCACATTCGTTTCTCTTATTGAATATTCTTAGTATTGTATTTTAGTCGCGTTCTTGAATGTACGCAGAGGCTAGCCGCACACGATTTCCCAGTCACGATGAATTGTTGCATGCATGCGCTTTGAAACCGCGCATATCAGGATGACAATACTTCACTTCGATGAGGGAACTCACAACGAATCTCCGCTCTAAAAATTCTAATAGCCCTGTGCGAGGCGCAAAAGCACGGCCTGCGCAACGAGTTGGGTAGTGTAATTGACACTTGAACTTGTACCTTGTGTTGGGAATAAGAATAGAATTGGTAAATGGATTATGTGGAAGCAAGCAATCTAGTTTTGTATCAAAGATTTGATCTTTCCTAGCATTTCAAGAGCCAAGATATACATAATTACCCCAACTCAACACATTCCCTGAATCACTGGCTACACACCACCACCACTCCCTCCAGGACTTGTGATGAGACTTGTAACAAGGCCAACATTCTGGTGGATAAATTTTTGTCACCATTGTGATTTTTTCAATGGATTGTTTCAAGCGACTTCTGAGGTTAGGGGGCACTAGGATTAGGTTGTAAATACGTGCCCCTCCAATAAAGCCAATGGACGAAAGGGCAAGGAAAAATTCTAACATGTCTACAAGTAGTCCTTTGGTACTGGTGATAGCACTACAACTCTGCATGGGTGGCAAAAAGGACATGCAGACAAAATGAGTGCAAAGGTGATTGAGGAAGAAGGGTCAAAGGATAGCTATGTTGCATAGGCTAGGGTTGGCCAGAGGCTGCCCAGTGATTAGAGGTCATGTGAACTGTAACTGAAAGACGCATTACGTGGTAAGGAAGATGTGCATACCCAGGCCCCAGATCTTGCATGCAATCCAGGTTCTCTCATTTGTGATCGTGTTATTTGCAGTCAAAAAAATTCATTGATATAATCTCATCAAACAAGGCAAAAAAAAGAAAGAAAAAATGTTTTGAGTGAGAAGATATACAATATAAGCCCATCGTCAACTGTTCTTTAACCCATGATTTACTTTCTCCAACTCGACTCTGATAGAGAGAAAAACATCATCATTTGTCCACCCTCCTTGAAATCTTTCTAATTCACTTTTCTATCTCTAGATTCTTAACCTTCAACACGCACAAACACGCACAAAGAGAGAGCATTTTTGGTATTGGATTACACGGGCTTCTTTGCTTTCACTACTTTCGTTTCTTTACTTCACCATCTGTTTTCTTTTCACCTGCAATTGGAGCATCAGCTACCTTTTCTGCTGCACCCTTATCATCTGCGCTAGCTGCATCAGTCTTCTTACTTGAAGTCTTCTTGACTTTCTTGACTTGTTGTGTTGATGAACCAGTCAATACTGAAAATTGCCAAAAAGTCAGATATATAGAGCCTCGAATTGAAGGTGCAAAAGAAGATGCTTACGAAGTAATAGAGTTCCGAGAATACTAGCAAGGGCCCCACCAATAGCCAAAGCGGCAATTGGCATCTCTTTGATCGCTCGGGAGGGATCAATAAGTGCAAGACTGATGAAAGCCTTGGTGTGACCTTTGGCAAATTGGATAGGGTCCTCCATGAGGGCCGGGATATCATCAGTGTTGATGTCAGCCTTATCATCTGCAGGCTTCTCAGCATCCTCAAGTTTCTTCTCGATAGCTGATTTGACGTGGAATGTTTCCTTGGCGAATGCGGTGGCATCTTCTTCGGAGTGACCAATGTAGATCTAAGAAACGGACAAGACTACATCAGGAAAAATGAATCAACGCAAACACTGTACGACTTTCACGAACGTTATCAAATAGAATGTTCTCTTGCATGGTCCACAACTCGATTCCAATTCCAGCGATCGGTTCGAACTTCGATGGAGTGTTATCCTCAAAGTAGTCTGGGTTAGGAATCTTTCGAGGAGCCCAGACACCCTTGTAGGCTGGGTTGTCAATAAGAGGTGCAGTCCCTGAATTCGAATCACACGTCAGAATCCGCTTGCGATACGATAGATCATTGACCTTACATTTTCCTTTGTAGGCAGGGTTGGACTTCATTGGTCGGACCCATTGACCGCATCCAGGTACATCTTCACATTTCGGGTTAGGAACGCTTGGTGGTACCCAATCTCCATCCTCTTCATCGTCCCATTCCTCAGGCTTTTGGGCATCGGGATCAGGAACGGTCAGAGGTTCATCATCGAGCCAGCCAAATGGTTTTTCAGCTTCATCGTCAGGAATCTCGCGTGGTGCGTCCTCGTCCCAATCTTCTGGCTTCTTGGCTTCAGGGTCAACGATCTTGGCATCATCGACCCAATCTGCGGGCTTCGTATCTTTGGCATCATCTAAGTACAGATCATAGGCATGTCAGATTCCACGAAAATAATTATCGATGACCTTGATAAAAGCAACTTTACCAATTTCCTTAGAAGGGTTGACAGCAGGTGTAAAGTCTTCCAGAAGACTTCCCTTGGTAGCTTCCTCGTCATTGATCTTGATGCTGAATGTTTGATCAGGTCTGACAATAAGGGTGTAGAGTGCAGTGGTCTTGACGTTCTTGATCATCGGGGGCGATTTCAAATGCTTCTCTTCATACTCGCCAGTCTTTGGGTTCTTGTGACGGAAGATGAAATGAACCTTGTTGGTTGATCCACATCGATCGGGTCCAAACATGATCGTATATTCGGTCTTGTCAGAGAATTCTGTCGGCCAAAATTATCAACATTGTTTTAGTTTCGCAGCCATGCATATATCGTGATTGCCAAAAGGCTTGAAAAATGAAAAACGGACCTTGAGCTTGGATACCAGTGGGAGATTCTTTTAACAACTTAATGTAGGCTCCTCCACATTCAAGACCTTTTTGAAGTTTGACCTATGGTCGTGTAGCGATTCAATGCAAGGCCCTGTTGAGCAAGGACATAACGTATGGTAGATGAGTGAAACATAAACGAACCTCATATTGTACTACAAGTGTTTTGTCGGTATTATCCAATGATTTTGTGAATGGAACAGAGATGGCGTGATGAGCTGCTGGGCTCTTCACTACAAGTCCTTCGTCGCCTTCGATAGCCGGATAGACTGTGGCTTCCTCCACCTCCCATTTACCCACTGTTTCAGACCAAATGAAATATTCCAATTAAAACAAAGCTAAATGAGGAGAGATAGCAGATAGAAATAAAGCGATGCGTACCATAACTGAAAGTTTCGCCTCCTGTGCTTGTCTCCTTTGTAGCCTCTGAAGGACTCCATCGAGATGACCAATCACTGGTAAACTGCTCAATAAAGTGGGCCTTGATCGAAGTAGGCTACAAATGATGAGAGTTGATATGAGTAACTATAGATCACTCAAATGAGTAAGTAAGCATACCGCGAATTTAGGTTTCTCTAGCACAGTAGATGAAACTTCTTCTGCTCGAGCGATCGAGCAACACAGGGCGGCCAATGAAGCCGCCACACAGGTTGATCGCATGAGATGGATAGGTTTTGGAGATATAAACTGTTGGAGAGTATCGAGAGTCTTGCCTCTAGGGAATGAATGAACCAAATTGAGGGATAAACGAAAGCTAGATGAAAAAAGAAGTTGAGGTGAGGGTCAGGGTGAGGATGAGGATGAGGTTTCGTGGAATAGTTTTTCAAAATGGTTGAAATGTCGAATGGTTTTATAGGAAAGAGCTGTGACACTCAGCTTACACAATTCAAACCTGCCACGTCGTCAATTTTACCACTCACTTCGTTGAACAGTTTGGGTGGGGTACACCACTTGAAATACACAATCCAAAAAGAATCAAAAGAATGTTCCAAACCCTACTATCTATCGCTATAATCATATTACATCCTGATATCCTTATATCGAAACTGTATCTTGCTGCCACAGTGACAGGAGGCGGTGTGGGATGCGCACCGCCCCACATCCTGGAACCACCTATTTTCCGGCAGGTCCGCCGTGGCCGCGCGCCAAGAGCAAAACTTCTTTTTCAAAAAGAGGAAAGTGTTTGTCTATCTGATCAAATAAGACACTTGACAAACAAACTCAATATGTACTGGCAATCCCAGGCTGAGTTTCATTAGCGCGTATTTAGACAAGAAAACTTTCTCCACGTCCCAACGCGGTGAAAGACTGCATATCCATACCAGCATATGGCGACTTATGTTCTTGTCTGAGACTGAAGCCAGCTTCAATAGGTTTGAAGGTATAGAGATATCCAAAAAACATTTGGTGGAAACCTCCTCAGCATCAATATTGGGTACAGTAAATCAATCATTTCTCCCCTTTCTACCCCTTCTTGCGCCAAAGAACCATCATGAAATCCTTTGACGTTGTTGGTTGTATGAAATCCAATTAGCTTATCCCTACTTCTGCTCTTTAGCGTGATTATACAAGAAGAGAAGCAAACATGAAGTGAAATATTACCTTCCGGAGGGACAACCGCGCCGAGTCGATCACCTGACCCCTATAGTGACAATCAACATTTTTTTGGGGTACACATTCATCCTGCCTGTGTTCAAGAAATTGGTCAATAATTTCGGCCTTCAGATCCATGAGCTGCGTCAATACCAAAAAAGACCACCATCAGCTGATGTCATATGATTTTCACCTTATTTCCGATGACCAAGCATATATGACATAAATCAATACAATTTCCTTGATGATCCTTGTTCTTATGTGAAGATATATCCATAAAACTGGTTAGAATTTCTGATTCAATTCAAAAGCCTTGAGTAAAAGAGTCAATAAAAACGAACACTTTGATCAATTTGAATTGGTATTGATCGAAAATCCGGTATGTACAGTGTTTGATGTAAAGTTGATTCAGGTTGTTTTACTCATTAGCTGTGTAGATGCATTTGTGATGCGACAATTTCTTGAAAGGTTATTGTGAAAGTTAGATAACAACTGCTATGCATGACAAGATATGCAAGATAGGAGAAACGTACATGATCATGAATCGCAAGGGTCATGGTGTCAGTGGTGGTGGTGGTGATACTTCTCTATCTGCTTTGAGTTCCAGAGAGTGTTGTACCGGGATTTTCTTGAACATCGACTTGTTGGATCAGAAAAAAAATTCATAAAAGGTTTTACTTGTAGTTTCTTGGATCATTGTGCCCGAAGTTGATTACGCAAATTCTTGCAGCTGCCTACTGTCACTTCAGTTTCAGCTGCGTTAAAGTCTCCAGGTACGTTGTTCGAGTCAAACTTCGACTGCCTAGTACTAGGATGAAGATCTCCAGGAACTTTTGAAGCTCTTGGAATTGATCATATGTTTTCAATTTCAACCCCTCTTCACCTCCCTTGCAAATTTGATCTAGACGATACATCGAGTCCGGCTGAGGTTATTCCAGCTATGGTGGATGATGTTGGTCTCCGTGCAAGAGCAAGAGCTTCTAGCTTATCCAATGGAGTTCTCAAAGAAGGTTGAAACCTCGAAATCATCAATGATCATACCAACAAACTCGCGTGGCACGGGTGGACTAGAATCTAATTTGGTATCAAACGAACAGGATATGACAACACCATCCTTATTTTATACAGAACCGAACTTGTCTCTTGGTTCTGGGGAAACAAACCTTCTATAAATCCTATTCCTCTCAAGGGTATCTGTGCCCATTTTTCAGGAAACGAAAAGATACTACGTCAAATCACCGCCTCACTTTCCACAAGCTCAATTTTGGACCAAATATGCAGAAAAGCGTGGCGTGATACTCCAGGAGCATCGCCTGATTTATCATCATGTCTTAAGACGCAAGTAAGAACTTTGATGAAATCTCGCGTATTCTGTACAATTAAAGTTTACTAAAGCAAACATTTCCTTTAGAACTCTGGACAAAAAACTGCCATCAAAAGTGGTATGAATTGCCCTCGACGAGTCAAGTCTTCAATTTGTATCTGTTCACAAGAAACCTCAAGTGTATTCCCATCTGAACTACTTGAAACGAAAAATCCGGTCAAGGAAATCGAAACAGGTCCAGTCCTATTTCTTGACAGGAATCATGAAGACACCGTTGATAAAGAGACAAGTAAGTTGTTTTTATTGAACAAGACCATCCACATCTTTATAAGTCCAAGATGGGCTTTTTGATTGCAAGCGGGAGTCCCAAAATTGAAAAGTCGTCCGAATTGAGGGTACAAACACTGTCCGTGCCAATATTTCAGAGTGAGATAGCTCCTTGTTGACAAATCAGATCTGATAAAAGATTTCTTGGATATAACAAGAACTTAATTGCTTGTGATGGACAGACAAGAAAGCAGAAACTCGGAATTGCTTTCTTCATTTCAATGGTAAGCTTATGCAAACATGATCATCAAAAGGAAATTTGGATCTCAATCTCAATTTTTGATTGAAAATATCTTTTTTATATACCGCACATGGGTGAAGCACCCTCAGAAGATATGAAAAAGATGGCCAAGGAGTACGGGTTCAAAAGTCAGTAGTGATGCCATAATCTCATCAAGATCTGTTCAGATTTTCTTCAACTTTTCAAATCCCACAGGTTATCTTTCACTCAAAGTGGCAATTGGAATCACAGAAATCTCTTGGAATACGATCCAACGTGGTATTGAGATACCTGAATGGGGAAGAACCCTTCCAAAGATATATACAAAGCCTATCTTTCTTCCAAAAAGACATTATGATTTGAAAATTAAGAGGTTCAATGACATGACAACTTTGTGGGAAGGGGACTATAGAAAGTATAAAATGAAAGACACACTTAAAGAATATAGTAATGGAATGCTTCAAGCATTGTTACTTGATAAAGATCAAGCGTTTAAGATTGGTTATGAAAGGTTTATGAATTATTTGATTCCTAGAATGTTAAAGTTGCACGGGCTTTTAGGATCACAGGAAAGACTAGTAGAAAGAATGTGTCAAAGACTTGATAAAGAGTTGAAGAAATTCCGGCCAGGAGTTAATACATGAAGTTAATAATTTTGTTGTAAGTTTCTTAGCTAATTCGATATCCATGATTTTCCTTTCAAGTTTATCAGTTTGTTGAAATGTGAATATGGATGCATATACCAATATCAGGGGACAATTGAAGCCTGATCAGTCTGATACATTAAGCTGTTGATCATACTCCTCATACTCTCCATTCAAGTAAACTTGTACATACGTGGCTCCATTCAGCAGGCTGATGTCCTCCTACAAGATTTCTATAAATGTTTCTTACAATTTCTTCACCTTAATTTTTGTGGCTAGAAAATTTCAGGGTTCCTCATTTCAAGATTACATGCATAGCACGTTCTCAAAAACAGGGGGACTCGCGAAAGGACTGAAAAGGAAGAGTGAATTGCCACTGTGACGATCGCACGAGAGATGATCAAGTACGCTCAAGGTAGGTACGTCATCGTGATATCACGTCACGTGTAACGGATCATTCTATATGTAGTGGACAATGGACATGTACACCTGTAAATTTACATATCCCAAATTCCGAGTCACGGAGAAAAAAACACCAATGGAAAAGGATGGAAGGTGTTTAGTGTGGTAAATCGAGTGTAATGTAGTGTGACTAGTGTAATACAATCCATCATTACTTAAAGGCTCCTCCTCTTTCGTCTCCTTCTTTCCCTTGACTTTCTTTACCAACATCGAAGTTCATAAAAATCTTATCAAATCCATTATATCTCTCTCCTCTACTTCTGTCGGTGAGCGCTTCCGCTCCGGCTTCAATCACACTTTCATACCTCTTGCTTCCTTTCTTTGACCATGCTGACATTCTCAACTTTCCACTTCCTTCTCTTCTTTATCCGCGTATCTTTATTTGCTTGAACGCTCTTCACCTTGATTTACGCCTCCACTGCCAATGGTTTGACTTTACCTCCGATCGCATACATTCTTCCTCCTGTCCCGCTACTTGCTTTCCCAAATCTTGGAATCAGTGACCGTTTGACTCACTTTATTCACCAAGATGTCCAATGTTTACTTTGTGGGTGACTTTATTGCGCATAGATGCTACTTTTGATAACATGGGTTCACTGACGTTTAATGCATCTATCATTGTAGGAGGTAACTGCTGGTGGAAAACCACTAGGCCGTATTGAATTCGAGGTAAGATAGCAATACATTATCAGGCTTTTGAATTGAGGCCTGTGCCCTCGCCCTCGGCCGTGTGGCGTGCTGATCATCAATCTGTCGATCAGCTCTACGATTCCGATGTCCCAAAGACCGCCCGAAACTTTCGCGAGCTTTGTACCGGCCAAAATGACTACGGATACTTGAATTCGATTTTTCACCGAGTCATCCCTGGGTTCATGCTTCAGGTATATGACCTATGCCTTTGTGATAGAAATCGACCTTTTTACTGATTCCAAGGTATCGCATGGCTTTGTTAGGGAGGTGATTTCACCCGACACAACGGTACTGGTGGTAAATCCATCTATGGTGAAAAGTTAGTACAAATGAGTGTACCTCCGATCGGAGCACACCTGACTGATTGACTTTCGACAGGTTCGCTGATGAAAACTTCAAGCTCAAACACACCCAACCTGGTCTACTCTCCATGGCCAATGCTGGACCCAATACCAACGGATCCCAATTTTTCGTCACCACCGTTAAAACTGACTGGGTGAGCCTCGTCTATCCCTCTGACCTTGGTGTGGGTACGAGTCACTGATCCACATAACTCCCTGTAGCTCGATGGTAAACACGTCGTCTTCGGTAAGGTCGTCCAAGGCATGGACATTGTCCAACAAATTGAAAAGTTTGGCTCTACCTCTGGAAAGACGAGCCAAGAGATCAAGATTGTCAAATGCGGCACCGTCTGATCAAAACGTTCAATTGAACTAGAAACATCAGTATCAAAATTTACAAAATTCCCTCGTGTAAAATTGATTGAAGTGACTGCTTTACCACCCGCTCTGCATCACACAGCCTCCTTGGGGGGTTATATAGGACATGATATTGTATTGAAATGCATCTGGTGCTGGTGTATAACGTCAAACATGAATGTTGTCATTGTGAGTCCAGCTTGTAGAAAAATGCCTCGCCGGAAAGTCACAAAGGACCTCCCCCGCGAGTGCATACAGTGACTGTGTAACACCCCTGAGCGAAAGTATCCATATGTAAACGTGCGAGCTCGTCCTAGCAATTCTGAGTGATGTTTGATGTGTTTGATGGCTTTGACCAATGGTCTTTAGAAGTTGAATATAATTGGACCTTTTGATGAAGGGAAGTAGATGTTGACTCCTGCTGGAAGAAGAGACATGGGGTGCACTGCACAGCTCTTGCTCCCAGACGATGATTAGCTTACACGAGAACTTTGCAGTGATGGAATTTTTTTTCCATTGCTTAAAGTGAGTTAAAGTGCTTTTGGGACTGTCAGGCTATCAGGCACTACAGTAGCTAAAGGCTACTCTGTACTACACTCCCCCTGCCAAACCAAATTTGTTTTCGAGCTCAAGAATCAGAACAGCCCACAACCTGGCCGCTCACCAATAAGAGTATAAAGAAAGAGGCAATGAAGTTTACACTCTCTATATGAACCGCACCTTCGAAGACAAAAGTCGACAAATGAGGTCACCTTACCGATTCCCAGCTTGTGCGAATCTTGCAAGTTGAGGTTCTGGATTCAGCTAAACTGGATCAACTTTGCATATGATGTCACCTTACGACCAACTGGGAGGACAAGTTAAACCATCGCTGGGTTGAATTTGCTGACTTCATCTCGTACTTGCCTACGCTGACCTCCGTGGCACTTGCGTGATAAAAATTGAGAGTCACGCCTTTAAGCATGCCAACGCTTTCTTGACAGGAAAGATTGCAAGGTACCATCGAAAAACCATAAAGACTGGACTACGTTTGTTGAGTCTAACTCATCGTCAAGCCGCAACATCCGTTTCCGCTCTTCGTTCCGTTCTTATCTTTGAGTCCTTTGTTGAGTCAAACGAATATAAACCGAAGCTGCGGTCTTCGTCTTTCGTCCTCCATCTTTATTTCTTTGCCTTTGTATCATCTTGACACAACCTTCGGCTTGACGCCATCATAATAATTTACTCCTACAGCGAATCCCTGTTGTGCTCAACGTTAGTCCTTCAAAGTCAATAATTCAAGCGAGATGAAAGCTAGTCTTCTTGTGTTTTGCCAAGTGGCACTCTTTGCTTTCTCGTATGCTTCTCCTCAAGCTCAACCGCAATTTCCCATGGAATTGAACACTTCACCTCAAGCCCAACCGCAAATACCCGTGGAATTGAACACTTCACCTCGAGCCCAACCGCAAATACCCATGGAATTGAACACTTCACCTCAAGTTCAACCTCCTCGAAACCTGACCATCTTTAGTGCTTGCAAAAAACAAAACAGCATGGCACTCAGTGGGTTGCCAAAAATTTTCATTCACTGTCTTCCATTCAGTTTCTTACGGCCTTTCCGTTATGATAATAGCTTTCGATGATGGTCCTAGCAAGTTTAGTAAAACTATCGACCAAATTTTGGCACAGAGTGGCGCCAAGGCTTCATTTTTTGTGAATGGAAATAACGTCGGATGCATATACGATCATGCGGAAGACTTGCGCTCGCGCTACGAAGCTGGTCATCTTATAGGGTGCGCCTCACTGGACTGCTTTTGATCACCTGCTGCTACAGATCCTCACACGTCGTTCTACTATTTTTTCCATTCTGCTCATGCAGCAATCACGGCTGGGGCCACGTCCACATGAAGACCGCAGATCGGGAGCAGATGCACGACCAAATTGGGCGAGTTGAAGATGTACGTATGCTTGATTGCAAAATGTACAAGCGCAATTAGCTCATAAGCCTGAGACTTTGTAGGCGATGATAAAGATTTTGGGTGTCAAACCGTTGTACTTTCGGCCGCCATATGGTACGCAATTCCCCTTTTGAAATTTATCTTTCATAACACCAGTATTGACTCTAGAATCTATACGTCCCCAGGCGAATACAATAGGGAGCTTGTAAGTTTGAAGCACCCTCGTTATGACCCCAATGATTCTCTTATTTACACACTGTTCGTATAGGTCCAAGTTTTGAAGCAACGTGGATATCGGGCCATGGTCCTCTGGAGTCACGATTCCGGAGACTCTTTGGAGGAGCCACCTCCACCACGCGAAATAATCACCACGTACGAGGAATACAAACCTAAACAAATTATTTTAAACCATGAATCCCATGAATCAACTGTAAATGAGGTCAGTGCATCATTATGATACATGTGACTTCATGTCTATCCACAGCCACGCAGGGAACTGAAAGTTCATCCCCATATATCGGCTTCTCAGGTTATGCCGGAAGTCATTCCACAACTTCGTCAAAGGGGACTCGAGATGGTTTCGGTAAGTCATTCCACTTGATATATGATCGAAATATTCCTGATCTGACAATCTTTGTCCTTTCTACGCACGCGTATAAATGGGTTGTGTATTTTCACAGGTTGGAGAATGCCATTCAGCATCCGAGAGTGACCCCAGACATTGGTACGAAGTGGTAGGCCCGCCCGGCACCCCAGATGTACGCTTTCACTCCATCGTCTCCGCGTGTATCATAGACTCCTGATCACTTATTTCCGCTGTAGTCATCTTGGACATGTCAAGGAACCCCGGGGCCTGGGGAGCTTTAAGGCCATTGACTTTGCCCCAGGAAAGGTAGATCAGTTTTTAGGAGTTGGTACATATGTTTTGTCTCGGGAAAGGCAGACCAGCTTCTAGGAGGTATAAGATTATCGCATTTCAGGTACACATACCATTACTAGCAATGCAAAGTATATATCTTCAAAGCGTCACTTGATTGTGAGCCTCACATTTTGAGCCCGCACTTGAAAACATTTAAAATTTTGCAAATAATTTCAACAGCAGATACACCTCGGCAGATAAAACAACGCCCGTGCACTGTACCATGGGCATCATGTGGTAATTAGACAAAGTCATCCAGTCAGACACTGATCCTCGCAAGCTCGGGTGCCTAGTGTACCCAGCTTGCTAGGTCAAAAGAGCCCTGAGAGACTATGGCTACGTGTGTCGTCGTCATCATTTGCCGACCTTTGGGCCATAAAGATGTATTGAAATCAGGGTTGAAATATTTGCTATCTGGCATCTTGGATTTTTCCAGGTGTCCAAAGGTATGACAACTCTTATTCGCCATACATATCGCAAAGATCTTGAACTCCAATAAACAAAACAAACTCGCGAGAGTTGTCTCCAGCTCATCTTAACTCCAGTGCGATGAGGGCGTCACAAGATGCGACATCGCACGTGCGCATCGCATTTAATGGAGGATGGGTCGGGTCACCAAAGCTACGATTTATTTGCTCATGATAGCTCCGACGGCCTGGCTTTGGAGAAGTTTGGAAATTATGCACGGAAGTGAAGGCCGCTTTGTCGAGCTAAATATAGTCCTCACGCGAAAGCAGCACGCATATAAAGGTTTTAAGCTTGAAGGGTTTTTCGGCGCAGGAAAAACGGCGTGGCGAACGCCAGCCCTGCTACAGTTGCCACCTCTGGAGGCCCTTCCACGCCTAAAGGGTTTATGCACCGCCCTTGACTGACTTTGGCCATCTTGATATGCCTACCTAAAAGAGACCTCTCTTACCGGCAGCCCTTCGGAAAATACTGCTCCTCACTCGATCAACTTGTAAATACCAATTCCACTTGAAAAAAATCTTGTCTTGGCCGCCATTTCACCACCCATCATCGCAAAAGTCTTGTTACATCAATCGGTTTTCTGCACTGATTCAAATCTGATTGTCTAACTCTGTGAACATTTTCTTACGTTGAAATTGAAAGATGTCACATTCTCAAACAACTCTTTCCAAAGTGTTATTCGGATGTATTTTCATCGCTACCATATGTCTTACACTGGTCAGTTAAAGAGTTCTTTCATTTTTTTTGGTGCACATGGATATCACACTGACTTTTTTCGAGGTTGATGTTATGTAGGTACAATCAGGCAAACTTTATGCTGCAACCTTTGACATTAAATGGCGAACTACTTCTGGAAGTGCACACCCTACTGGTGAAGCAGTACTCTCATTGTTACAAGAGAGTGCTTGCGGAAAGAAAGACAATAACAATAACTTCCAAGCACCTTTTACGACCACCAATCCGACATGGACGATGTACATGACTCATGCAGAAGATGTTTCAGTTAGAGATCATGAGGGTCGTTGCCGCGCAAGGAGCAAAGTCACCCTGGCTATCAACCAGATGGATGTTCATATCCGTATCCGACTCAATAATGTGAGTCGAATCACTTTTGGCTTCAACTACCGTGATGGGAATTAAGTTGAACCTCCTTATTTGTTAAATTCCTGGCCCTGAATCCTGATCATTCTACCCATTTTATTCAACCTCTTCAGTTATGTTCCGGTGAGCTCTATTCATTCAGCTTGAAAGACTTATATGAAAAGATTCTCATTGTATTACTATGACTTATTTGTATATTATAGATGAAGCATGTACCACCAAAAATCTTGGTGGAAGCTTTTCATGTGGTGTTGTAAATGGTAAGGAGAAGATCATATATTCAAAGCATTGGACAAAGCACTCACCACTTTTTCTCATTTCGTATTCTATTTCCATAGCCCCAGCAAAAACCGACCAGTTCTTTTCAATCAACGGCGGGAATGAAATCAAATGTACAAGATGATAAATCCCAGTCCTATCAAAACAAAACAACTCTTGACCTCTAAATAAAATTACAAACTCTTACTAAACAGTACTATGATCATAATATATCCGTGTCACTCATCAGTGTCTTAGCTTATGCCAATTCCACAAGATCACTGGATCCAGATTTTAAACATCATCTTCTTCCAGAATCAAACATTTGAAGAATCATAAACTTTCTCAACTAGAAAAACACTCCCCCTCAGAGATCATATTTTAGTGCTCTCAAGGATCAACAAACACACATGTTTCATCGCAACCTCAATCTATTATGATATCTTGATGTAGGATTTCTGTAATTGAGATGTGAAGCCTTCACAGCATGATTTGTTGTAAAAGTTAACACTCTGTATGATGTTGAATACTTAGTCTGATTAATCAGTGAAATCAATTTTATGGGAAAGATATAGAACTCCATGATGTTAATAGAGATATAAAAGGATACATACCCACCAAGTCATGTCATTTGTTAAATCTGGAATTGAAAGATCCATTTTTCAGAACAACTCAACTATCATCAACCCAATTTATTGACCATAAAAAAATCAAATGAATAACTCAATGCTCTTTAGACACCTATACATTTCTGTCAAATAAACAAAAACAGAAACCTATCTAAACAAAAGATAAGTTCATAAACCAAAATTGACAAGTAAAGCCTTTACTCCACAACAAATAAGCTCATGATGAAATGAAAAGATAGGAATCCAAACTCTTGATCTGAAATTCAACAAACTTATTCTCAGTCTACCTTGAAGTAATCAAAATTATCTAAAACTCTTTGATCATTTTTCAATTTTCAAACTCATGATTTCCTTATCACAAACTACCAGAACATCAATCCTTGGTAATCTCGTCTACGAAAAATACCAGACGATCGTGATACCCTTAACTAAGAGCTTCAATCAAATTATCAAACAAGTTGATAAATGTTGAATTTATAGTTCAATTTCGAATTTCAAATTTTGCATTTCAAGTTAATTTCGATTTCCGCCAAAAATCCATAAACCTAGACAAAAACCCAGACTGAGTGGATTCAATTGCTACCACCTTATTCTTTTTCTTTTCTAATTTCCATTTGGTAACTTCCTTAGCATGATCTTCACGAGAAAGTCTTTCTGCTTCTGTATCTGCTTTATGAGCTGCTGTAACTTCCAACTGAAAAATCAAAATCAAAATCAAAATCAGCATCAGTCTTAATCGAGAAACAAATCATCTTTAAAAATTTATCTAGATCCATCAATTCACCATTCTTCTTCTCCAATGAATCATTTTCTCTTCTTCATCTTTCCATCTCTGTTTCAACAATTCAGCTTTCCTAAGGTTCAATGCATTCCTATGATTTTTCTGATCAGGCACCAATTTCTTTAATTTCTTACACCTTCTCTCTCCCCAAATCGAAAGTGATGCGACTCTTAACTCAGCACGAGCATGTCCTTTCTTAATACCAATCACTGATTGACCACTCAATTCAGTAGATCTGATCAGTAATTTACTTAGAGAGGTATGTGGTAAACCTGTTTTTAATAAACCGATCAAATAGTTCTTCAAGAGTGGTGAACTGATCGAATTACTGGACGGATTAGGTAATGAAAGATGTAATGAACCGATAAAATAATAAAATAATTGACTGAGTTCTATGTCGGCTAGACTTGCAGCTGGTACGATTCGGATAGGTGCATGTAAAGAAGCTTGTTTCGATTTCGTTTCACCATCTGTTCTTAATTTGAGTTTCATAGCTAAAGGTGCTAAAGTGGATGGATTAAGTAATAAAAGCATGAATTTCTATCATCAAAAATCCATCAAAAGTGTTTAAGTTGAACAAAATCAGTTTGTTTGATCATCTTTGAATCTTTTAGTCTCTTCTGATTCACCTTTTAAACTGAACTAAACTAAACTTACTTCAATTGTTTTTTCTCTAATCGTACCCATCACATTCAACTCATTCCGTACCCAATCTTCAACAATTTCCTTCACCTTTAATTCACCCATTTCTCGTATCTTCAAAACCTCTTCTGGATCTATCAATCAAAGCAAAAGAAAATTTAATAAATCGTCAGAAAAAAACAAATCAACAAAACCATTTTTGCTAATTTTCGTAAGATTCAAATCGATTAAAATGACTTACTTAGAGTATCTTGATGAGTTGTTTTAACCAAAGCTGTTGATTTAAGTAGTTTAGGATCCACAGCAGCTCTAGGAATCCGAATAGGATACCTATGAACTTCTTCAATAGAAACTGAACTAGGATTCACACCAATCAAAGATGAAACTGGTAAATATCGATTTTCTTTTCCTAAACATGGTCGACAGATTGGTAAATCAGGTTGAACTGGTCGGATTCTTTCTCTTGCTTGATGTAAACTGATGGATGAACTGATAAACCTTTTGGAATTGATGATCGAACGTGCTATGGTTTCATTTGTTAATAGATTTGTGGTTAGTCGTTGAGTGGATTGAGGTATAGAAAACATTTTCGGATTTGGTCAATGCGAAATGGGGAAACCATTTGATCTGAATTATCCCGGCTTGGATGTGTCTGATGTTAAATTTTAAGTTTTTTCTAAATTCTTATGTATGATACTGTATTACTTAAAGTCAAAAAGGTTTAAATTTTCAAGGATCGACAACACTCTCCCAAATCCACACGACAAGTTCATATTTCCTGCGAAGAAATATCACTTGGCTTGATAGCAATGAGCATCCTTGATTGCATCGCGCAAAATGCTGTAGATCAAAAGTCCCAAATTCATTTCAAAACCTCACCTTTTGATTCAAAAAGGTTTACAGAAAACCTACAAGACTATTTTTCCAGTGAATTCACTGTGCTTCAAATTAAACAAAGCTCCCTCTTTCATCCTTTCGTCTGACAAAACATGATAGGATATTAAAACAAGTCTGCGACCATATTAGAACTAGCGAGTATCGTTCAAGAAATGATAATGTGAGCGGTCATTGGAGTTTGAATGTAAAGGATCTGGTCTGAAAAGGTTTACGGAAGAAGAAAACATGGAAAAGAAGAACAAGAATGAGTTGAAGCGGTTCAAACGTGTTCAGAATACAAGGTAACTTTTGGATATTCAAAGGGGGTATTCTGTTTACCTGATTCGGTTCGAAGTGAGAAAACAATTGGACAACGACTTTGAAAATGAAAAATCAAAATAAAACCTGGATTTGTTATTATTATTTTTGTTAGATAAGCATTCCTGTAGGATGATGATGGGTTGTAAAGAGATGAAAGAGATAAATAAGAATTGATTAAAGATTTGATTGAGATAATGTTAATGAAGATCAAAGATAGCGGGAAAGGATAGAGACCAAGAGAGAGAGAGAGAGCTGATGAAGTACAGTGATTTAAGAAAAGCTTGCGACAAATTCCCCGCCGATTTGATCGAGTTTTGCGGGCAAAATTGAGCAAGCTTTGCTTAGAATGACTTGTAAGTAAATGGTAAACAATCAATCTGAAAAGAGGAAAAGACAGTCAGGAATAGATTTGATTGGTTGGCTGTGAACGTGAAAAGAAATCAAAGAGTTTTAACCAATTTAAGCTGTGAAATCTAAGAGAAAATAAGCCAAGTTTGATGACGAAGAGTCAGATTAAAATGGACAGCGCTTTTCAAGAGTCACTCTTCACAGAGGATAAGCAGGTGAGATCAGAGGGCATCATTCGATTATAAAGAAATTCGGATTCTTAAAGGTTAATCGATTTCTGTATTAGGCTTATTCACCTGATCACCAGATTAGAGATTCAAGTTTGGTTGTTGAGCCTTTTCGCTATAAAGCCAATCACTGACACAACCAGCTTCTCTCAAATCATTCATCTCTTAAACTTGAACCAATCTCATTCTCAAATCGTGTTGAATTGAAATTGAGTTTTTAGTAAATTCAACTTTGAGAGCCTTTCTTTAACTTGAAACTTGAAAAATCGTACAGAGCATTCAGTGAGTGATAATCATTCAAATCTAAATCAACTCTTTCTACTACTTATTTCTCTCTTTCTATCTCAAACTCATTTCTCATTCAGATTTACTTGGTCATTTTATTCTGCTTGTTCTTGTTCTTGTTCTTGCTGTTGATTTAAGACAAATATTCCTGCATTTACTATGAAGGGTTTGGTCTACCTTTCTTACGTTTGAAGTCGTGTTCAGAGTTCATCAATATCTATATATCTTGCTATTTCTCTATCTTTTGATCTCTTGGTGTTTGATTGATATTTATATAAGTTTCAATGTGTTTGATTTGGTTTACATCATTTAGAATTCAGATATAAAGTGTTGACGATTGAATATTAATTGAGTTTAATAAACTTGACTATGAATCAGAATATCATGGGATCGAACTCGATTCAAGATTTTCAATGCTCTCCTTCTAATTCCATCAAGTTTCCACCACCACCACCACCATCCATTACCTTTTCACCCAATCAATTCGATCAATTGAATTATTCACCTGGCAATACTTCTACTGCTACTACTGCTACGACTGATCATCATTTAATCTTAGCTAACACTCCCGAAAGCTTACTCAACCATCCTTCTAACATTACTGACAGTTCGATCGAGAGTAGTAGTTCTTCTCATCTTCCTAGTCATGAACCTTCAATCAGTTTCCCTTCTCCTTTTCATCATGAAGATCAAAAACAACCACGTCGGGCTCCTAAAGATACACGTTGTACGTACTGTCAAGTCTTGTTTACCTCTAGAGGTGTCAAACTTCACGAACAACGTTGTCTTCGTAAGAAAGAAGCCGATGCAAGTCATTTACAAGAATTGGCTGTTAATGACTTACAAGCTCATGCATTAGCTGATCGAGAGGTCAGTGATTTTAAAGTGCTCTGTTCAAAGTGATCTCATTCTCAACTTGAACTTTGATCTCCATCAGATGTATGAAAAATTGGTCAGAAACTTATCCAACGAGCTCGAGTCGACCAGAAGGATGCTAGATAACGCCACTCAATGTCTCGAAAGATCACGTACAGATCATCGTATTTCCTTGGAAGTAAGCTTATCTTGATTATCTTGCAGAGAGTTTTCAATCACTGACATGAAGTTGAATGAAAAAAGTACGCGGATGTGACAGCTCGAAGTCTTGCAGCTACACGAGAGGAGGTAGCACAGCTTAGGCAGTTTTTGGAAGCTGAGAACCGTCAGAAAAAAAGGCCCGTGGAGGTAAGAGAGGAATCAACTTCAGAAAGGTTGGATAGAGCTAATCTTCCCTAAATTTGGTTACGTCTACTTTTTTGAATTTGTAGTCCAATGGAGAAAACTCTCGCAAACTCCAGAGGTTTGTCAATCGATTTCGATCTTTTCTATTTCAATCTTTGAATCTTCAAAAGTTTTGTTTAGTTCTGCTAAACCGTTATAAATCGTTTTTTCTTTCAAAGAAATCGAGGATCATTTCATGATAATTTGGAAAACATCGATCAAAATCGTCTTCCAGCTAACAATACTCCAGTCAATCGACTCGAGGATTTTGAGAAGGATTGATGATGAGTTGGTTCTTGTAAGATGAATCAACAGGCTTTATGAAATCTAGTCGAACTTTACTAAATTCAGTATGTACTCAGATCAGATAGAAAAACATATCTTTTATTGATCTCTTCTCACGTCTCATTTGCTTTCCTACTCCCATTGCTCACTTCTCCCCATCTTCCTTCAAACCATTGAAATTGTTTTTATTTCCTTTTCGTTTATTTTTTCTATAAAAATCATTGTATCAAAGAGAAAAAGAAGTAAGAAACTCATGATCCAAATCAAGCTTGACTACGTATCAAAGTTTATATTCTTTATCATCTAGTTCTTCAGTTGAAAAGTAGAAATTTCAGAAGAAGTTCATGTATAGTATTGAAATCAAAATATATTGTAGATTCAAACTTCTTATAAACTCAATAAACCGTTATTAAATCTTCATCATTCGGTCAGACTCAGGTTCAAACTCTTAGAATCTTTCACTTATTAAGCAAATCCTTTACTTACAATGTATTTGCTTGCTGTGAATCACTTATAAAAAACCTTAGCTGTTTGGTGTGAGTCAATAATCCTGATTGATAGAGAATGAAGATCCCAAATAGTAAGAAATTCAGGAGGTCCAGAGAAGGACCTTTTGATTTGCTTACTATGCAAGAAAAGATGGTCTTGTCTCTTACCCAAAACTTGACACAAACTTTCCTGCTGAATCCTTTTTGACCCCTTTTGGATCACACTATTTTCCTTCACCATGTCTCTGTATGGTAGTGTCACATTGATGTGAGCACACCAAACAGTTGGTTTGGAACTTGTAAACACTTTTGCTAGTGTTTTAAAGTCTTGTGACCCAACACCCTTTGTTATCACTACACAACCAAGCCCTCTGGAGCATTAGAAGGGTTGGTCATAGGTGTCTGCACCCAAAGGAGCCTCCAAGGAGAGGATTTGAAAAGCCCTCCAAAGCCATAGAGGGCTTGGTCAGGAACCTTTGCACTCAAACCAAGCCGTTGATCACCCCAGAGGGGTCAAAAACTTCTTACCAAGCCCTATGAAGCAATAGCAGCCTCAGTGAGGAACCTCTACACTTGAACCAAGCCTTCTGACACTTCAGGCGGCTTGCAACCCTGTGCCAGCAACACACCGCGCTACAGAAAGCATGTTTTTTGGTGTGTTGCTCCGGAACACACAACAAAACCCAGCGGCAGATGCCGTGTTGCAGTAATTACCACAACAGCAAAAGGTTTGGCTGGGTTGCGCAGCGCCTTGACCACCGCGCAACGCAAAAGGTGCAACACCAAAAAAACATCAAATTTTGATTTTTTGGGCAGTAACACAACAAATGTTGTTGTGGCCCAAAAAAACTCCAACTTTGCCACATCTGGTTACGCAGAAAATCAGGCTGCAACTTGGAAATCAAATGGGGTGTGGTCAGAAAAACCGCAACACAAGCGCAGCACAGCACACAACACCTGCATTTCTGACCCAGGGTTGTGGCTTGAAAAACATCTCTACACTCTGGCCAAGCCCCCTGAAGAATTTGAGAGCTCGGGAACAGAGAACTAACCAGTGGAGTAGTGACTAGGGCACAGTCTTTATTTGTTGTGAAAGGAAATGATGAGCCTAGCTACATACAAGCAAAACAAAAAGTGATGTAGATCATTCTGAATTTCTTTGTGTGCTCACATCGACATGACAACTCCATACACACACGGTGCTTATCTTGCCTGAAAGCCTATATCACCTAGGGTTTATTTAAGCTATGTGGGTTCATGATATTACCCTGGTACAGTCTTGCTCATGAGGCTCTATTTTTCTTAATTCCAAATACAGCCTCTTGAGCAAAAATTTCCTTTTGTCTGTTTACAATCTGATTTGATGAAAAATTCTCTTACAAACAAACCCAACATTATACAAATGAAATGATAAGGGCCCGTTCGGTACGATTCGATATACGTATATCGTGATATACTACACCAAACCAATATACAGTATATCGGCATATATGTATATTGAATTTTCAAAAAACTGCCGGTGTTCGGTAAATTTATTTCGACAAAAATCTAAATTGTATAACACGATATACTGGTCGATTTGAATATACAGCCTTTTGGCCGTATATCAGACTGAAAAAGACTTTTTGCCCCTCTCACAGCCTCTCCCTTTTCCATACCCCTCTCTTCAACTCTCTCCTTCACCCTTCCTTTTCGATCACCCTCTCCTTTTGTCACCACCCTCCCTCCTTCACCATACACGATCATCTTTTCTTTGACTTCACCCTTTCAACCGTCCTTTGACTTCAACCTTTTAATCACCACTCATCCTCTCAACTCTTCATCGCTTCTTTTCTTATCAATCACCACGTTATAATTCTTCTTTTGCTTCAACATCCACTTCTGTCTTTGTTCTGATCTTTTGTCTTTGTTATCAACTTCTGTCTTTGTCTTTGTTTGCTTTCATTGAACAAACAAAAATGAAAGATCTAAAACAACTTCAATTGGAAGTTATTGTTCAATAACACATGTGTAAAACAACAATCCGATGAGAGTTGAAATACGAATTGATTTTTAAAAACATTCGATGGCTGTTGACAAGATTGGATGATTTTTAAAATGAATCAATCGATTCATTTTCAAGTTTCATTTTTATGTACAATTGATTGAATTACAGTCAAATCACAAAAGCTTGCCACAAATTCCCAGCCAATTTGTTTGAGTTTAGCGGGCAAAATTGGTCAAGCTTTTCCGATTTGACTGTATAAATTTTGAACAAAACAGATGGTTGACAACGAGGTTGAATGGTTTTTGAACAGGCTTGATTAATTTCAAAGTGTTGATCAAAATGGGTGGTTGATGACCACGATGGATGGATTTGAGAATGAATCAATCGTTCTCAAAAACCATCAAATGGTGTTCAAGTCTCATTCAATGTTCAATTTCAAATGAGCGTTACCAAACACTCAAACGGCGGTCAAAAGGTCAACAGCAATCATTTTGATCTTTTGTTGACCTTTTTGGTCGAGTGTTCAGTAAATTGGATAACCGGATAAACGGTATTTCAATCTGCCCCTTGATATAGGGGCAGATCAATATACCGTTTTTTGGTAACAGTATATTGAAAATCCTACCGAACGGGCCCTAAAGTATTGTTAGATTTCAAATTGACAAAACTGACAACAAAAGGAAAAAAGATAAAATGAAATGAAATGAACTATCAAATCATGAAAATTAACTAAACTTCTTCATCAAACATTTTCATCAATTGAGATAAAATGACATGACCCATCAAATTATAAAATTAACTAAGAATTTCTTCTGCCAGAGTGATAAATGGCTGGACAGTTTGGCAGCTTATCAGATCTGAGGTCCCCATGGTCTACCACACTTATGGCCACTTTTATCTGTATGATCCCGTCCAGCTAAGCTTGGGAAAAGTGGTGGTACCCACTCATTTTTATCATCTGGGAGATGATTTGGCAGCAAAATGTCTGCCACTTAATCTACCCACTTACAATGACCCAAGAGTTTCACAGATGGAGATGATGAAGGACAGAAGAGTGGGTTACAATCAAGTTGGTGTTTTCAAAATCTCTGATTTTAGGAATCACTTTGAGAAAATAATTCTGCCAAGTGGATATCCTTTGAAGGTCTTGTATGGGGATACTCTATTGTGTAAATATATTTCAAATCTTGTGACTTGATTGATCAAAGAACAGTGGCTCACATCTCATTACCCAACCTGTGGAGAGCTCAAGCACAGAGGAAAATGTTTAGACATATCCCATTAACAATGTATAGTGACGACACATCAGGTTCAACTTCCAAGAGGTTCAACAAACACATGTGCTACTACTTCACTTACTTGGGACTACCTTCAAAACTGGCCAACTTGGAGTACAACATAACAATGACTATAACATCAGCTTTACAACATCTAGTATTTAATAGTGTCTTGTCATGTGAGGGTGTCTCTGTTTACTCTTCTGGCATCAGAAGGATGTATTGGTGATGGAAGTTCAGCTGACACACCTGGGTGACTCCCCAATGCATACTGAGATAACCAATACTAACAATCCAGGCAATAGCTTGCACCCTTGTAGACAGTGTCATCTTGGAGTGGATTCCAAGGCCTTGAGGCTGGACAAAGGGTTTATATGTGCTGTTTTTGACTGATTTATTAGGGTGCCAGGTAGTGTCTGGAATGTTAGTATTGGTTACTTAAGCATGCATTGGGGAATTTCCCAGGGGTGCCAGCTGAAATGTCATCACCAACACATCATGCACAATGCCAGACTCGCATGAAGAGACACCATCATGTGACAAGAAGCTATCCAATATCAGAAGATGTATCATTATGATGAGATTTGTGGATGTATTGAGCATGTGCAGTGGTTGAAGTGGCCAGCCAGTGTATGTTGTACTCCAAGTTGGCTAGATTTGAAGGTAGTCCCAAGCTGATATGTAGCACACATGCTTGTTGAGCCTCTTTGAAATTGAACCTGATGTATCATCACTATACATTGTTAATGGGATATGTCTAACCATTTTCCTCTGTGCTCAAGCTCTCCACAAGGCTGGGTAAGGGGATGTGAGCAAATGTTCCATGATCTGACCATTCTGTAAAAAATGTACATCAGTGTAATGATCAATCAAGTCACAAGATGTTCAATATATTTACGGAATAGACACACTGAACTCACACTGGGGAAGATCCTGCACCATTTTTTGTGATTGTTTGGTTTTGCTAAGAACAAACAGAAAATCTTAGGTTCAGGATGTATTTGTCTTGATTGGCTCTTCTGAAGCTGGAGTATCAAATGTTGAAATAACAGTATGTATATCTCAAAATAAAAGTTTAGAGTGTGGATTCTTGAATTGATGTAAGTATCACACTTATAGCATCTAGATCTGGGACAAGTGAAGACTTTGGAATAATTTTTAAGTAATAAGTAGGAGATTGTTTAAGTAAATAAACAGTGGAATCTTGAAATAGCAGTTTAGAATTTGGGTTCTTGGATCTTTCTAAGTTTATTACACTTATAGCATTTATATTTGGGATGAATGAAAATTTTGAGGTAATCTTTGAGTAGAGACTTTGTAAGTAAATTGGTGACAAATGAAGATTTTGAGATGATATTCAAGTAAAGATTTTGTAAGTAAATGATTGGTGTGAACTCAATGATTATTTTTTGGCTTGTGGCTACTTAGACCGAAAAGACCACAGTATTTATTGAATTTTTAATCGCATCGAGGAGGTTCGTGTAGAATCAAGGCTTATCAAGGCCATTGAAATTTTCAATCGCATCGATCGCGGTGTAAAACTTGTCGAAGAGTCATATACCGTCATCGCTACGGCACAAGTTCGAGCAATAGCGAAGACGGCATTCACATGGTTTCATGTAGCGACCGGATTGGATCGGAGCCATCCGGTGTCAGAAACGCTGCCAACTCAAGCGGTCTCTTAACATCCGGACCGAGGATGATATTGATTACCCTATGGTGTATACAGCGCTTCCAAGAGATATGTGAAAGATCTGTGACATCTCTCTCAGACTTCTTACTAGGACTCGGAGCCTCTGAGGTGTTAAAAGGATGGAAGTCTTGCCCATCCATCATCCATTCATTTTCACAAGATGACCATACCTCTCAGACGATACTTTTTGCCAAAAAAACCCATTTAAAAACTTCTTTTGGGGGATCCTAACTTTCCCCTACTGTCCACAACAATTATGAAAATAATGCGCCTTTGATCTTCTCTATGTATTGTAGAGGTTTGAATTCTTGGTTTCTGGAGGACTTGAATGGTTCTATATATATATATAGAAAAGTAATTCAAGGCTCAAAGTCAAAAATGAATGTATTTTTTTGGATTGCTTTTGGACCCAAGGATTTGAGGTTTGGGGTGAAATTGAAAGGCAAACGGATCATTATGTCTTTGACATCCAACATATTGAGATAATGAGAGTAGGAGAATGTAGAGAAAATCATAGCACATGGATTTCATAATTGATGTGGAAGCATATTAATATCACAAAACAAAAGTTCATAAGGGGAACCACTTTTGCCAATTGGCAAAACAATACTGTCCAATCTCACGTCATTTTTTTGACTTGACTCGTAAGTCTCTTGTTTGAGCTGGCCAGTAGAGCTCATTGAGGGACTTACAAGTTAATTTTGGCAATTTGTTTGTGATTTTTGCTCCAGTGTGATCACTTGTTTGGGATGTGATACATTGGTGATAGCCTGATGATATGAAATCTTCATACCAAAATCTCAAGAAAAGTTAAATTGGATCCAAAGGACCCCTACATTTCAAGGATCATAGATTTGAGATGTATTTATGGTTTTCAACAGAGCTCAAAGATTGCTTTAAAGATAGAGTATCAGCGGCAGATGGATCATCAGTGTTTCGATCCATTTCAATAAGTAGTCTACACATGAAGGGTGTGGATTACCCCCTTGTTTCAAAGAGTATATATGATACATTGACATCCAAACACAATGCATCATGTCATGATTTTATAACCTTTAATGAAAAGGGCCTTTGTTATGATTGATACAAATGGATTATAAATTAATGACAATACAAATAGTCACAATCGAATGAAGCAGGCCATAAGTGGGATATAATATCAAAGTACATGATCAATTTACATTTTTGTTCCTTAACTATCTATTTATTGAGAAATGCAAGCTTAGAAAAGATTCAAACACTAGGAGGACGAGTAGGACCATCATATTCGATCCATAAGCTCCAATCATCATAAGCTTTGATAAGTCTAATACCCCAAGACCATTGATAAGTTAAAGATTCCCAACATTTAAATCGAATGAATTCTAAATTTGGTAAATGATTAAATAAAGTAGAAGGGATTTCGATTCTTTTAACTCCTACTGCAAAAGTAGGTAATTTAACATTTAAGATTTTAAGTTTAGGTAAATGAATGGATTTCAAAAAATCGATTAAACCTTCCATTGAAGTTTGAATTGAAATTTGTTGGATTAAATGTTTTTTTGAAATTAATAAATTTATATCTTCATCATTAATCACGTTTGGTTTTAATAAATTTCCTTGTTGTTTTAAAATTAAATTGAAATTAGGATTAGTGGTTAAATTCTTTTCAAAGTTTTCAAAGTTAATGATTTGTTGATAAATATGTTTGGTGCGTTTGATTACATTTTCTTGAGCTAAGTTTAAAATAAAATTGAATTCTTGAGTCGGTTTAGATTTTTCTTCTATATGTACATTTATTTGTAAGGTATCAAAAAAAGTGAAATGTTTATTAGGATTGGAATTTTAATTGAAATCAAGAGGAAGAAGAAGAAAGAAAAGAAAACATTGACTCAACTTTGAAGATTTTCAGGTTCTAAAACATCACTTGCATTAGAAAAAAGTATTTCTTCTATCACTTCTTGTAGTATACCTTTTGGAACTTTTGAAAATAAAGGTTCATCAATATAATTTGATGTATAATCTAATGTGATCCTTTCGGGTAATTTAATAGGAGCTGCCATGGATGAAGTTGATTTTTGTGTTGAGTTGGATTTTGAAAAAGCTTGGTTTACTTGTGTTGTCAGGATTTAGGATAAGATGAAGTAAAATAATTTTGAAGAGCGAGGGATTTTTATCTTATCCATCAGCTTTTATGGTCAATCGTATTTATGATCCAAAAGTTACGATCTTTTTCGGATTATAATTTGATGGATACAAGGTGAGATGAAAAAGGTAGATTCTCCATTTGACTTTTTCGTTCCATGAAGTCTTTTCAAGCACAAAAAGAATCAAATCGAAAGAGTTTTCAAGGTAAGATTCGAATGCGTATCTCCAGACATTGATATCGAAAAAGGAAACCTCAAGTTCGTGTGAGTTTCTATTTTGCCTTTTTCAGAAACCAATGGAATCCGAATATGTACGTATGTCACGGTCGAGCTCATTGTTCATGATTACACCGCCAAAGTTTTAAACCCCAAACTCGGTGAAAATGAACGATTTTTGCTAAGCGAAGAGGATGCAGTGAGATTGTAAAGGTCAATTCAAGTCTGAGTAGATAGATACATTTCCTTAAAAGTAAAGCTCACTGATGAAAAGTTGCCACATATATCAGTTTTTGTTATAAAGATCTATTCTAAGGAGCATAGATAATGATCGAACTGCTATTTTTTGCCTTTTTGATCGAGTGAAGTACAGAAATACCCAGCACACATCCTTGGTCTAGTCTTGATCTGGTAATAGATGTTTCTTCATGCTCCCTGCAGTAATACGTCCCACGCTCCAATTTCGAGTCAAGTCGGGGTGAAGTCGTTCAGGCCCAAAGTCGGACACCAAGCCAATGCTGCAAATTTCAGAGAGCCAGAGGTAAAGAGATACAATGAGGGATCAAGGAGAGTTCAATGGGGACGACCAGAGACGACCACTTCGAAACGTGCTTGTGTTTGAACTTTGGATTGAAGTCGCGAGCTGAAGGGTGCCCGAGATTGAGATCCGAGCTGATCCGAGGGACCATCACCCGCCAAAATCACTTGATCTTCACAACCAATTAGAAACGTGAAGGTGAAGGATGATATGTTGAAACTAGTATTCGAGAAATTCAGTCTAAATGAAGATTTCTCACATTTTGAACGATGATCTCGTCATGAAGAATCATCGATGTCAAAATCCTTGAAAAAAAATGAACATACAAATAATACAAGAAGTGATAAATATATGTTCTATGAGCTTAGAAAAGGGATAGCAAGTTTGAGGCAAGCCACAAGAACAATGATCAGGAGAAATCGCAATCCCTAGTCATAATCATCCGTCATCACTTCATCTTTGAGAAAGATCAAGCATTGAAACTTTTGGAAATGATTCAAAATCATATTGATCACATCTGAAATATTTTTGAAATCAATAATCCAAGCTCGCCAATGGTACTTCCCAAAAAGAATGATTTCAATTTGTCTACTTTTAAAACCTTATGCTTAAACGCAATCCAAGCCTGATGTGAATCATATTTCCAATCTTGAAATTTATAATAAATCTTCTTAGCAAAGTTAGCCTTTTCTCGTTCTTTTAAAAAACTAGAATATTCCCATTGAAATTTACCACGGAAATATGCTTGTTCCTTTGTTAATCCTAGTCTAGAAGCTTTCTTATAGAGATATTTGATGAAAGAGTTCTTTAGTTTAGGGTCACCAAATTTGAAATGAAAGAATCTATTTGTGTCCCTGTTTCATTTAAATATCAAATCAGCTTTGGTCTAGCCAAGTGTTGAACAAATGTGAGCTTTACTGACGAAGGCCTCCAGCTGATGGAGTGCACGGGATTCAAAGGATTCATGTGGCACAAGATGAAGTCCCTAAGTAAGTCATTACATCTAACACGGTCAAGAAGCAATGGACTCAGCTTACATGTGGTATTGCTTTGCCCACTGTAAATAAGCGGACATCAGTTTATTGGTAGGGATGATTTCACCACCGTTCGACAGTTGTTCCGTTCGGCTGCGTAGATATTTGTAATCAGTCAGCTGGATGAACTTGCAACCAATGTAGCAAAGGTTTTCCTTACTCAAAATATTCCCAAAATTCTTTTCGAACCCCATGAATGGGTGGTAGGTATGAATTGGTGAATTCACCTCTTGACCTTAATCAAAGAACAGAGCCCATGTCAGATTCAAGTCAAGACTTTTAGCGAGTGGATAAAATGAAGAAAGCTCTCTCAGCTCACATGTCTTTGGAAGAAGTCTTCAATTTGTCTCTAATGAATCAAAGATAGTCACAGAAATCATTTTAAGAGTTTAACTCGCGCTGGAATGATAGGTTTGATTTTGCTTTACACTTCCTCCATGGCAAACTTTTCATATTTCGTAAAGAATTCCTCTGCCCAGTATGAAGTCGAATCAATAAATCGAGTTCTACATATTTGAAAAATCGGTCAAAGTCTATTCATGAGAATCTAACTTATAAAGATCAACTCACTGGAGAATATACGAAAATCGGGAGCGGTAAAAAAAGTCTTCAGGTAAATATCGATTGATGAATTCACCCGGAGTCCTTGAAATTTTTTGAACTCAGCAAGTAGTGACGAAGCTCGTCCAAGCTGATCAGCAATGCATTTTTTATAAAACCCTCACATTGGAGTAGTTCTGAGATAAGAATTTGCGGGGATGTGGGGTTCTGGGCTGACGTCCTTGCTAAGCGGATACCTCTGATGATGTTTTTGAATCTTATCGGGCGGGAGAGGTCCTTTCCTAAGGTGATAGGTGATAATTTCAAGTTATACATTATCATGGTAAATGGAAACGTTAAGATTTGGAATAAATCAAGCTTTTTATACGCACTGGTGCTCATGCCAAGCCACGAGGGGATCGATGGAGTGTCTTTCGTCGTAAAGGTCATCTCCCTGTATTCTTACACCATGCTGTCTAGTAGGGAAGCTACGAGGGTGTTGGAGGGGACAGAGGTTTGCGAGTCACAAGCTTGACTCCAGTACAGCCTGGCAATCCCTTGAAGGACGTACTCTAGCCATTCGCGAAATGAGTCTTGAGGTCTGTTTTTTGTTATCATCTCGGTCTTGTAGTTATCGAGTGTACTGATATCGAGAACAAGTTGATGAGTTGTGTCAGTCAAGGTCGATTCACAAAGTATGGATCGAGATTTGCCTACTTGATTTTACCCAATCCTTGGCCATCACTGACGAGTTCATTTCCCTTTTCCTCCGTATAGAGCTTCAGCGTTCCACTGCTTGACAAATACACAACAAAGATTCCATCTTCAGTTTCTCAACAAGCTTTTTTTAGGTACAGAGAAAGGATTCACAGTTCTTTGGCATTCTTGATACTGTCAACCAGGCGACGCACGAGCGAGCTTGTCCGCTTGGATGGAATTGCGGCTGAAGTGATCTGTCTCGCACACAGATACCAACATATCGAGATGATCAGCGCAACCGAATGGCAACTTCGCTTTTGAAGCTTGAAGCAATCCATCCCAGGTTTTTTCGACGACAACCAAAGTTTTTTTATAACAACAGGTGACTACCGATTAGAACAAATCGGTAACTCCAAACATGCAGCTTGGTGGTTAAATACGATCTTAGCTTTCATCTTCCTTCATTGATTCTACTCTGAAACTCGAATGTCATGATTCATTCGAAGATGGACCCGTAATTTCCGTGTCACTTGTCGCAGAGCCGTTTTCCTCCTCGAGCTCGCTTTGATGAGATGATGACTGGTCGCGTTTCTAGGAGCTCCAAAGGTGTCAAAGGCGATTCTCAAAATCGGCCATGTACTCTGACTCATCAAATCGATTCTGAAGTGACCACACTTTCCAAGCTGCGAGGTCAGGTTGGGCCGCAGGAAAGGCGCGCTCACGCACATACCTCAGATCAAAACTACGCCGGGCGCGTCATCTTGTATGGTAGGTAAAAAACAAGCTTCTTCGACCATAACAGTAAAACCTGACTGCTTCCGGATTACAAGCTCCAGAAGCATCACCAGAAGAAACACCTATGTCATTAGAATGAACTTGAAGTAGGTTTGACATTGCAAGAAGGCCAGATTGGGTGGGTTGATGAGTTTTTTTTGTGGCACGGTTCCTATCATGCTCCTTCTGAACCCTGGACATGTTGCTGAACCGGTCAAAAGATAAAGTGGAGGATCATATACCACCAGCCCTTCCACGGATTTAACTTTGTCAACCAACATCCAAAGACCCACCACGTGAGACACGTATGCACATCCTTTTTACGTTTTATGAGCGCGCCTTTCCATCCTCTGCCACATAATAGCTTAGGCGTGAGCCACAAAAAACTGACACATAAAATTGAAGGAACAAAAGACATACTACGAGCCTGGAATAACAGTGGTTGAGATTTCAGTTTTTAATTGCAACAATCTTGGGAGATTGTTCCACGTAATCCACTTTTCGAGCACTGGTCTTTCCAAAGGAAACAATCATATTTGGAAAGATGATCTCAAGCTCTTGAAACAATTGTATTACAGAAAGAAAAAAAGAAGGTAACAACATGTGTTCTATGAGAGAAGCAAAAGAATGAGGGGTTCAATGAAAGACAGGGATATGTTTTGAGGCAATATACAAGAAGAAGATATCTAATTGAAACATCACAATCACTAATCATCAATAAGTTTAAGAAGTGGCAGGTCATCTTCAACACTATATTCAAAAATTCTGCATTGATTTGAAGAGTTTTGAGATATATCCAATATTCTTAAGTTCAGTGTGAAATGTGAAGTGTAATATCCGCAGTGGTAGCGCATAAAAAGAACATGCCCTATCCAAATAAATTAGAGAGAAAATATCTGAATTTATATATCCATTCTTGAAATTTATATAAAATCTTCTTTGCAAAATTTGCTTTCTTTCTTTGTTGTAAAAATATGGCATATTGTCCATAAATTCCATCTTGGAAATATGCATGTTTCCTTTTTAATCCTGATCTGGCAGCTAATTTATAAAGATATTCAATGAAAGGTTTTTCCAAATGGGGGTCACCAAGTTCGGAACGAAAGAACGATGCTGTATCCCTGTTTCATCAGATTATCTAGTCAGTGTGGGTCACGCCAGGTGTCGAATAAATGGAATCTTTACTGACACAGGCCTCCAGCTGGTGGAGTACACGGGCATGGAATTAATTTGTGTTCCCAGATATGTAATTCAATACATTTGACATGGCGACCAAGAGATAGACACCACTTACATATGGTCCTCCCGTGCCCACTTGAGATATTGGGTCATATATATCTTGGCGGGGAGGAGATCTTGAGCGTTCGAAAGTCCTGGCGTTCGGCTACGCAAAGATTGAAGAGGATCGAAGGCAGTCAGCTAGAATGAACTCACAACCAATTCAAAACATTTTCCCTTACTCAAGATGATAATTAAATTCTGATTGAACCCCAAAGATGTCTGGTAAGTATCGATTTATGAAATCGTATCTGAACCTTATTAACAGAATAGGACCCATGCCACACAGTGTGAGCTTCACACTTATGGTGAATTGTAAGGGCTGCATGAGGAGAAAGATTTAGACTCACATTTTCCCTTGATTATCTCTGATCTTTCAGAGATGATCAGATAAAACATTTCGAAAGCTGATTCGGAATAAGGATATGATCATTGTTGATTTTGACTCACACTTCCCGCAAAGCAAACTTTTGGTATCTCTTGAAGAAAACCCGCGCCCAGTATCGCTCCGAATGCTTAAATTCACTTTTCCAAATTTAATTGAGCGCTTTTAAGAGATTGTCTGAAATTGTGTTTTTACAATAAAAATTAACTCACTAGAGGTTGTCCCAAAATCGAGAGCGGTATTGATCGTCTCGAGGTAAAAAACGTTCGATGAATTCACCCGGAGTCCTAGAAGAAATTTCAAAAGTTTTAGCAAAAAAACTTACAGGCTAGTCTAAGCTCAGCAAAACTTTGATATCTCTTCCTCACTCTTACATTAGAGTAGTTCTGAGGTACGAATCTTGCGGGATTTTTAGATCCAACTTGACTTCTCCTCCAATTCTCAACGGATATTTGAGAAGTAACTTTTTTATATCTTCGGGCCAAAGATCTTGTCCCCTAAAGAAATCATGGAGACAAGTACATTTCACATCGTGCTACCGTAGATAGGAAAGTTGTAGCTTTTACGCACTGTGTTTTCCAAGCCAAGAATTGCTCGAGAAAGTCAATTTCGGCATACTTACCGTTGTCTTCTAACTTCACGCCGTACTCTACATTCCGAGTGCTGTGTGGGGGTTAGAAGAAGTGTCAGAGCCTCACCAGTCAAAAACATGAGCATACCCTGTCAACTCCATGCATGACTTACTGTAGCCAGTCCCGAAAATTCTTTTGATCTTCATCATCCTTGATGTTACTGTTCATGTGGATGTCAAGGGTCCTGTGAACAGGACAAGAATTAAATCAGTGGAGGACAGATTCACATAGCACGAACCAGAATAAATGTTGATGAAATAGGCCCCACTCGATTTTACCTGTATTTATGCCTAGGTTTTTGTGTTCGATTGACTTTGTATGCGTGAAAGTCTTCAGTGGTCCACTTCCCGACACATAATCCATCAAGAGGTATGGTAGAAGGAGCACATAGTCAGCTCTCCAACAAGCCATTTGCGAGTAGATACAAAGGGATGGTTTACAGTTCTTCTGCACTCTTGATATCAGCAATCATGCGACGTGCAAGTGAACCCGATCGCGCTGAATTGATTTGTCCTTCACATAGAGACCAACTAATCAAGATGAGGAGCAGAATCACATGGCAGCTTTGCTTTTGAAGCTTGAAGGTATTCATATCGTGCCCTATTCGGGAATGATCGTGAGTTTTTCCAAAAATGAGTGACTGATTATTGGTAACGCCAAACAGGCGGCCTAAGGGTAAAGTATAAATTAGAACTTGTGTAGCGCACACTGCTCAAGATGAGGAAATATCTTACAGGGTTTCCCCCAAAGAGATCGAATTGCTGTCAAAAATGATAATATGAGAAGATCAAAGTGTTTGACCGGAGGGTTCAACAAGCTCTCGCAGATACATGTTTGAAATCCTGACAATCGAGGAAGGAGATAAGTACGATTGAAACATTAAACAGGTCGATCGTTCCAACAAGTGATAACAACGAACCGCAGATCTGACAATGCCAAAACATACGCCCACAAGGACGGTCAAAACATTGATTTTGAAGGGAGGAGATACGTTTGTTTTGAGTGTCACTGATCTGACAGCTGGATCACAAGCCCGCACTCAAATAGTCCAGTCTTGAATCTTAACCCATTTTATAAGACCACTCAAGCTTTTTCACCTTGTCATGGATGATCTTTTTCAGAAGGAAGACTCGTATTACAAAAGAGGATTCCATTACCATCGAACATTTTGACCATGAAAAGTAAAAAGAAGGTACAAACATATTTCCTATGAGAGCAAGAAAAGAATGGGAGGTTAAATGAAAGAAAAAACTATATTTTGAGACAATATACAAGGATAAGGTATCTAATTGTTAGATCAAGATACCTAGCATTCGACCAAGAGTTTAGCGATGTGACCTCCCATATCCACGGCAGAATCTCATGAAAAGATTCATCAAAACCATCTAAAATTGAAAACCTGCTTTCTAAAAGCAGTCCAACCAAGACCAACATTATATTTCCATTCTTGAAACTTATATAGGATCTTCTTAGCAAAACTGACATTGTTTCTTTCGCGAAGAAAATTATTGAATTCCGATTGGATATCGCCAGTGAAATAAGCTTCTCTTCTTGAGTAATTAAGCTTTTTAGCTTTTTTGTAAAGATACTTGATGAAGGGATCTTTTAGCCTGTATTCGCCTTTCCCCAGTCTGAAGAACTCCTCTGTGTCCCTGTTTCAAAGAATTACAAATTAGCGCTCATTTATCTAGGCGTTGAATAGATAGGAGCCACACTGACGAAGGCGTCCAGCTGGCAAAGGGGGTGTGCATCAAAGTGATTCATGTTGCAGGAGATGAAGCCCAGATCAATATATTTTACGGTCAACATGTAGGTGACACAACTTACACATTGTATTCCTTTGCCCACTTGAGATATTCGGTCATATATGTTTTGAGAGGGAGCGAATTACGAGGTTGCCACAGTACTTGCGTGCGGCTGCGCGGAGTTTGAAGCCCAGTCAGCTGGAATCAACTTGTAAACGATGTGAAACGTTTTCCCATACTCAAGATATTTTGCAAATTCTACTTTAACCCCGGGAATGTCTGGTAGGTAATCATCGAGGAAGTTGAATCTTAGTCTTGATCACAAAACAGGACCCATACCACAAGGTGTCAACTCCGGATCACGATGAGTTGTAAAGACTATGTGAAGAAAACGCTTCAAACTCACTTAGTGTCTTGAATTTTCCCCCTAAGCGCTCAAGAATAGACACACGTATTCGGTCAACAACTGATCTCGAATAACATTAGGATCGCTGTTGAACTTGACTGACATTTCATTCAAAGCAAACGTTTCATATCGATGAAAGATGTCCGACGCCAAGTAAGTACTCGAACCCGAGAACTCATGTCTGGATTATTCAAGAATCGAATAAGCGCCGTTCGAGATATCCTGATTTGAAAAGAATTGACTCACCGGATTCCAGCCCAAAATCGATTGCGGTATTCATCGTTTGGAGGTAAATAACGTTGAATGAAGTCGCCCGGAGTCCTAGGAGGCATTTCAAACGTCTCAGAAAAACAATTTCCAGGCTGATCCAAGATCCAAACATACGTTTCTCATAAAAAACTTACATTAGAGTGGTTCTGAGGTATGAAGTTTCCGGAATGTGACCAACTTTCGCGCCCGAGCTGAGCGGATATTGCTCAAGCAGTTTGGCGACCTGATCGGACAAAAGATATCCTTTGCTAAACAGTCACGAGTAGGAAATCTCAGATTGCGATATGATAGAAGAAAAGAGGCTAGATTGTTATACCCACTCTGCTTTATGCCAGGCATAGAGGTGATCAAGGAAATTGCGTTCGGCATATAAACCGTTGTCTTCAATCTTCACACCATTCTGTGTGGGACGATTACTGCTAGGGGGATAAATCAGTCCTCCATGAATCAGAAACATGAGCATACCGAGTCAATTGCATGTAGGACGCACGTTACCCATTGCCGAAAATCTAGTTGACGCAGAGGGTCTTGAACGATGTTAGTGATATGGGTATCAAAGGTCCTGAGTGAAAAAGATGACCAGAGTTGAATCAGTAGAGGATGGATTCAGAGCACAGTTAGGATAAATGTTGATGAAGTAGGCCGTACTCGATTTTACCTGGCCTTAGGCCTCCAGCGATAAGCTCATGGTACTTTGCATCTGTGAGAATCTCCAGCGGTCCACTGCTCAACCCATAATTCACCACGAAAAATGATCGAAGCATCACATGTCAGCTGCCCGACAAGCCATTGGAAGTAGAACAGACAGATCACTTACAGTTCTTCTGCAGTCTTGACACCATCAATGAAGCGGCGTACGAGACGGCTTGACTGCTTGGATGGGATTACCGCTGAATTGAGGTGTCTTGCGAACAGAGAGCCATAAATCAAGATGACGAGCAAAACCCAATGACACCTTTCCGTTCGAAGCTTGAAAGAATTCATCCCGTGTCGTTTTTGGAGACAATCGAACGTTTATTTTAGAAATGAATGACTTTTGATTGAAACATGCAGCCTGGGTGGAATCTATGATTCAGAATGTTAAATGTAACAGGATTCATGAAGGAAATCTCGGCTGAGGTGTGGTCGTGATCATGTTGAGCCGACCATTTTGCCGGTACACTACTTTTTCTTCCTTCTGCTTTCATTCTGAAACTTGACATGCAATGAAATCAGTGATGACCTAGTGATTTGACAATCCTCATACTGTTCTTCTCACTTGTCGCAAAGACTTTGGACTTCTCGAGCACGCGTTGGTCACTTACATGACTACAATCATCTTCGCTAGAAATCGAACCAACTGATATCCAAATTCCATGCTTTCTCCAGAATGATCGATACATACCCATCAGATGTCACGGGTGAACAAATACCGCTGGAAAGAGATGCAGTTTTGAAAGCCTAACGGCTCTAATGACGCTTAAAGCAATGAATAAAAAAACCAACCCCACGTCGCCCACTACATACTCGTATATAGCTATCATTGTTACCATCACCCCCATCTCTTAATCTGAGATCGTGTCTCACATTGGAAAAATTATTTAAAAAAGATCGTAATTCCAATAAGTTATAGCCAACTGAGAGCCATCAATCTGACGATACAGAAATTACGCACACAAAGGATACGCCCGGTGGTTGGTTCGTTGGTGAGCAAGCGCGCAAAGGACACTCAGATTGTCAAGGGACAAGATGCATTTTTGGGTGTCCCTGGGGACCCGATCACATGGTCAGATTTAGGTCTTGATAAATCAAACAAACCAATCAAGACTTTTCACCTTTTGAGCCATGATTTTTTTCTAGAAACAAGAATGATATCTGGTTATGGTTTCTTTCAAAACCTTGCAGTGATCCAATTATAAAAAGTATAAAGAAGGTACAGACATGCGTTTGATGAGAGTATAAAAAGAATGAGGGTTTAAATGAAAGACAATGTCTTGATACAATACGCAAGAAGAGATGATCTGATTGAAGAATCACTGATTACTAATTTAAAATCTTTTAAATCATATCCATCAACCGGCGAAAAGTCTCACAAAGATATCTCCTAACTCAGCAGCACCCATTCCTAAAAAGAATTTATCCCATCCATCCAAATTTGAAAAACTATTTTTAAAAGCAGTCCAACCAAGATGAAGATTATATTTCCATTCTTGAAATTTATATAACATCTTCTTAGCAAAATTGGCATGTTTCCTTTCGTAAAGAAAAGCTGAGTATTCCGCATGAATATCACCATGGAAATAAGTATCTTGAGGTGATAAACCACGTGTAGCACCTTTCTTGTAAAGATACTTGATGAACGGTTCCTTGAGCCTGTATTCACCTTGCCCGTAACTAAAGAATCTTTCCGTGTGCCTGTGTCACCAAACATCAAATCAGCGTCCATTTAGTCATGTATTGGATAGATATGAGCCATACTGACGAGGGCGTCCAGCTAGTAGAGTAGATGTGCATCAAAATAATGCGTGTTGCAGAGGGTAGAGCTTGAATCAATACGTTTTACACGGTCAACATTGAGCGGACACAACTTACATGTGTACTTTCTTTGCCCACGCGAGGTATGCAGGCATATATTCCTTAGCACGCATCCGAGTTTCAGGGTTCAAGAATTTCGGTATTGAGCTACGCGGAAAATGAATCCAAGTTGGCTATAGTGAAGTCACAAACTATCTACAAAAAATGACTCACTTGAGATAAGCTTCAAATTCTAGTCGAAGCCCTTTGATATCTGGCACATATCGATCAATGAAATCAAATCTTGGTCTTAATCACAGAGCGAGAACCATGCCACAATGTGTTAGCTCCAGAATTGTAAGCACTACTTGAGGAAAACACTTCAAACTCACATCTTCTCTGTCCACTGGTTTCTAATCATTCAAAAAAATCACATATATCGATTCAAAAGCTGATTTCGAACCGTAATGAGATCGTTGCGTGATTTTGACTCACAATTCCTCTAAAGCAAACTTTTCATATCGGGTAAAGATATCCGAAGTCCAATATGCTTTCGGTACAAGGGATTCCGAAGCATAGTTGTACTCCGAATCAGGAAACTCTTGCCTATGATTTCCAAGAGTTGATTAAGGTCTGTTTGAAAGATTTTAAGCTTACAGAAATCGACTTACTGGATTCTAGCCCAAAATCGAGATCGGTAAGCATCGTGTCGAGGTAAATAACGTTCGATGAATTCACCCGGAGTCCTAAAGAAAAATGATAAAAAAATCAGCAAAACAATTCATAGACAAATTTAAGCTCAGAAATATTGATGTTTTTTGCAAACAATTCTTACATTAGAATATTTTTGAGGTATGAATCGTACGGAATGAAGGGTTCGGGAATATGTTCAACCTTGCTTGTCTCACTCAAGCTGAACGGATATTTGTTAAGTGTTTTTTTAATCTTTTCGGCCGAAGGATATTTTTTCTTCTCGTTCGCTTTTTTCATCCATCTTGAGTAAGAGATTTCAGATTAAATCTTGACCGATGCAAACAGTCTGAATTTTTAGTACGCACTTGTCTTTATGCCAAGCCAAAAGATGATCAATGAAGTCTCTTTCGGCATAATTACTATCGCCTCGTATTTCTACATCTTGAGCTCCATTACGCTTGCTACCAGAGGATTGCAGGAGAGATCAGACCTTCTGGATTCGGGGGCATGAGTAGACTATCTTGACTCCACCTGAGACCTACATTATCCAAGTCCGAAAGTCAATTTGAGTTGAGGGTTTTTTGACAATGTCGTTCATATGCCTATCAAAGGTGCTGTAAAAGATCAAAAACAAGAACTGGTTCAGCGGAGGAGAAAATTGACCGAGCACGAATCGGGATAAGGTTAATGAGGTAGACCCTACTCAATTTTACCTGGCCCTTGGCCTGTAGTGATGAGCTCTTCGACCCTTTCATCCGTGAGGACCTTCAATGGTCCACTGCTCGTTCCACAATTCAACACGAAGCATGGTAGAAGGATAGCATGGTCAGCACAAGCCATTTGTGTACGAATATACAAGGAGATGATTTACAGGTCCTCCGCACTCTTGATAGTATCAATCAGGCGACGTTCGAGTGAGGTTGACTGCTTGAATGGAATTATAGCTGAATTGATTTGTTTCGCACACAGAGAGCAACAAATCAAGATGATGAGCAAAAATGAATGACAACTTTGCCTTCGAAGCTTGAAGGAATTCATCCCGTGGTTTTCTTGGGGGTATTTGAAAAATGAGTGACTTTTGATTAAATTGGAGTGGTATATCGATACTGCCAAACTGGCAGCCTGCGATTAAGAATCTTATAACCTGGTCCACAAAGGAAATCTCGGCTATAGTGAAGCGATGACCATGTTGACAGTTCACCAGACAATTTTCTTGACATGTAGACTACTTTGTCTTCTTCCATTGATTTTATTCTGAAACTCAAGAGATATACAATCAATTCGTCTCATTGTTCTTGTACCGTTTGTTTAACTTGTCACAAAGACATTGATCTTTTCGAGCGCGCGTTGGTTAAACCCACACGACTCGGATAGGATTTCGATCTGCTTATACCAAAGTGCCATACTCGTAGGGGTGCATACATGTGCATACGGTTCATATCTCCAGAATCTCAACCCCCACTGTGGGTGAATTGTATATACGACTCCCACATGGTCAACTACCCCATGTTGAATGATATCGTATCATGTATGCCATGACAACACTACGAATGCCTTGAATGATACTCAAACTAAAGATATGAGAAAGGTTTCGTTTTCCAAAAAGTGCCGAATACCTTGAATCTTGACTAGCGCGTTTGTGAAGAATGCTACCGATCTGATAAGCACAGTTGTTATGCATGTGTCCCCTTGAAAACAATCAACATCAATGTGATGAAGGTGAAGTTGACTAAAAATTAGTAATACATTTGAGCATTCGAAACAGATATCAAAGGAAGTTGAGGAATCGTCAGTTATCTTGAAGGATCCCCTCATCATGAAAGGCCACAGAGAGCGAAAAGTGGTATTTCAGAAATATGTCTGGATTGTCGAGTGCATCGTGCCATTCATTTTCGGATGTTCTTTTGTTGGTGTGTTGCATTTATTAGTTCAAGCATGAGGCGGTGATGAGGTGATGCTGAGCCGTACTTGGACCACCTTCACTTTTCTCAAGCAAACCTATATCACGGATTCGGGGCACGCATGGGATGGATCATGGCAGCCTGGTCGTGCTGGTGAGATGTCATTGGAGGTGATAGCTCAGCTGACATCTAGCTAAGGACACCAATCAGTTTGAGAAATGAAGTTTGACAAAAACCAGTAACTAGTCACCAGCCAGCATGTCAAACGAACCATCCTCGTCAACTCATCCATCAGATCCAACGAAAACAAGCACAGATCCACCTCTATTCAAAAAGAAACCTAAGAAAACAACTACCAATGCACGTCAACGAATTTCAGAAAACATGGAAGAAGAAACCATCAAGAAATCCAGTAGTTTTGGAAAATCATCAAAATCAATACCAATACCACAACCAGAAATCGTTAAATCAAGTAAAAGAAGTAAAAGAAGAAACTTGAATCCATTATTACAAACCACTGGATCATCTTACAAACGACGCAAGACAGAAGACGATGAAAGTTCAGAAGAAGAAGACGAAGACGAAGAAGATGAAGATACACAAATCTCAAAAAGAGGTGGAGTAGCTTATCAAGCCCAAGGATCAGCACGACAACAAGCCAGACAAGAAATCTTATCATCTGAACTTAAACTATCAAATCAATTAAAACCTATCATATCAAATGATTTACCACCAGATGAAGATGATGGATTATATCATGGTGCTTCATCACTTAAACATCAATTACCAAAAGGTTCTGCAAAGTATGGTCCAATCAAAGGTGGACCTGATAATGTTAGAACGATTACTGTTGTAGATTATCAACCTGATGTTTGTAAAGATTATAAAGATACCGGGTTTTGTGGTTTTGGTGATACATGTAAAGTAAGATATGTCGTCTTCTTTCTCATGGTTAAATTCCTTCAAAGATCCTAATAGATCTGTCGGTTTTTCTTTTTAGTTTTTACACGATCGTAGTGATTATATGCATGGTTGGCAACTCGATGACGCTTTTGCTGGATCTCGAGGAAAAGGTAATCAACAAGAAGAAGAAGAGGAGGAAGAGGTTCCATTTGCTTGGTATGTATAATCTTCACTTGATCTTCGTGAGATTAGACACGCGACTCAAACAAAAAGTCAAGTTGGATCCTGATGTAAAATTTTCTTAGCTTGATCTGTCGGCAACCCTTTACGGATCCGATCGTGACTAAATGTCAACATTACTTCTGTTCAGGCTGCGCTATCAAACGATTTGCCAAGACACCTAAATGTTTTGCTTGTGGCGCTCCTACGAGTGGAATCTTTAACAAGTCAGTTGGACAATTTCGTGATCCGATTCTTATAACAGCATTTTGACACATATTTATATCATTTGTTATTGGTGTCTAGAGCCGCAAAGATTATTGAAAGGATGAAAGCCAAACAAGAGCGACTTAAGGCTGAGAAGGAGGCCAAGCAATTAGAAGAGAGGGGATTGGATGGTATTGAAGGATTAGAGGAAGCACCAGAAGAGGATGAAGGGTCTGAGCGGAGTTTTTATGAGGATGAATAATGATCTCCAAATAGAGAGATCAATATTCAGCATTAGATTAACTTGAATAGATGGGCACATTTCAATTTTTGATGGAAAGTCTCATCGCATCTTCACGATTGTAAATCATTTCCCAACTTTCTTTTTTGTAGTCATTAGGCTATGGATCTATGATTGAAATTTCACAAGGTAAACAAATTGATCCCATGGATAAGCCCCAAAGAAATCTCCCAACAAAACATTCCCGGTTCGGCATTGAGTTTGATGGATTGATTACATCAAACTCCCAAAAAGTCAGTTGATCAGATTAACAAACGTTCGATTTGACTCTTGACACTTTCGATCTGTTGTTGTAATTCTTTAGCTTCGTTGGTCGTTACTGAGCAAGCAATCACAGCTCGAGTCACACCACAAGCTCTACCAAGAGCAGTCTTGGATGGAACAAATACATATGGAACATTCTAAAGAAAGAAACAAAAGAAATGTTCAAAAAGATTAATTAAAACATTCATGATTGAAAAAGGAAAGAAAAAACTTTTTTTATTTTGTTTTGTTTTGAAAAAAAATATGCTTACTTTATCTTCACATAATAATGGAAGATGTAAGAGAATTTCAATTGGATCGGTATCAGCAGTAAGCACAATGAATTCACAAATCCCTCGATTTAAAGTTTTAGTAGCTTCGTTGGCTCCTTTTCTTAATTGTTTATAATGAGAAGCCTAAAAAAGAAGACGAAAAAAAACAAATCAGTCAAAATGAAATCCAACATTTTTTTGAGAGATTGTTGATTTAGAAACTTTTAGATTTTCAAGAAAGAATTGGATAGAAAAGACACTAACTTGTTGAACAAGATCAAGGATTTGATTCGTAAGGTTAGCATCAGCTAAAGGAAATGCTTTACTATTGGTAGCCATAGTTTGGATATGATTTGATGATGTTGAAGTTTTGATATTTTGTGTTTGCAAAGAAATTTGAGCTCGCGGCTAAGGGTCCTTGCTCGATTGATATGGTTGAAGATGGTTGAATGAGAGTTGGTTGAAGAAAGTTTTGAAAAAGTTTGATAGCTGAAACCTAAACACTTCCTATAAACATATCCTATCCCATATGCTACTACTCTAGCGTAGCTGCATGACAGGGCCTTGAGACCGACAATGCGGTCCCTTGGCCTCGCTGACTTATACCATGATTTTGATGAACGATCTTGTTCTCCTTGAGGATTCAGAAATTTCTGAATGATTTCTGACCAATCTCGTCAATCAAGAAGTCGAACATCATATCAAAACAAACGATACCAATATCTTCAAAGAACCTTCAGCATCCTCAAGTCTACAATTCCCTCAAATAAAGTTCGAAGAAGAAACACTTGTCACGGAGGGAATCAGACCGCTCAAGAAGAACGTATACTTTTGACTACATGAATCTGGCTGTTTATTGAAGCTTTGTTATTTAATCCTTTTACCTGAGTGTACTTTATTGATCGAGTTGAAGCAAGAAGACTGGACGAGGCGGTAGCAGTAGATAACAAGACCATTGCAGTCATGTAAGTCATCATGATAAGCTGATTGTAAGTGACGATCAGTTTTATTTCCCTCGAAGGATGGTCGTCAATTTGTCACTTCAGGTTGTGGTTGGAATGAATATATGAAAGTGCTAGATCGATGATGGTATACAAGGTATGCTGGCTATACTCGCATTTTGGGTTAATCTCTCATGGTCTTTGTTAGTATAGTGGTCAGTACTCCCGCTTGTCACGCGGGCAACCGGGGTTCGAGTCCCCGACAGAGAGACTTATACTTTTTTTACGGCAGACTTCTCAATAGACATTGGATCGTCAAGGCGAGAGCTCGGATGTCTCCAATGGTTTTCTTGTTATGAAATTGAGATTCATTCGAGCCAACCAAGAAAAACTTTATCCCAGTTCACAGCTCTAGACAAGAGTGTACATTGATAGCTAACTTGACTAAGTCCCCTTCAAGGCCTACCAAAAAAGGAAAGAAGGCAGGTAGGGAATTGAGACTTATGGAATAATGTCTCTTTATGTTGCAGGACGCGTATTACGACTTGTGCATAATACTTGAGGTTTTCTCTTTTTCTCTTTCTAACATCATGACATCATAATGTGTTTGAGTGATCCATATAGATAGAACAGTGTGTTCTCACTTTGTTGTTCTTTTCTCATCGAACTCATTACTAGTTTTCTCAATCTTTGTTTACTTCAGATTGTGATTTCTTTTTGATCATATCAGTCTCCTGCGTAGACTGACATTAGATCATCAATCTCTTTAGGTATTGTGATTTCTTTGTGATCATATCAGTCTCCTGCGTAGACTGACATTAGATCATCAATCTCTTTAGATTAAGAAATCCATACCTATTGATTCATTTAAGGGACCCAGAGCATGTTTACTTAGCCTTAATTTATAAAAATTGTGCTCTGTGCAAGTGCTTTTCTACATGTGGAAAAGCATTTTGATCTTGAAAATCTGAAATTTCATGTTTTGTGAGAATTTGTGAAAAGAAAATCAATAAAGTGTTTGATTATATGAGCATTGAGAACAGGACCATAGGAAAAGCAACCATACAATGGATCATAAGATCACTTTTCCTATGATCTCAATTGCCAACACTTCCTCAAATTCCTCATCATGTAGAGCTTTTCCTGTCAGTGTAAACAGTCATTATGTGATGGTCAAAACCAACAAGACAAAAGAAGACAAAATATTATCAATTCAAGTAGCTGTGTTGTAGGAAACTGGATTGGGATAAATGTTGGACAGGTTGGGATTCAAATGAATGATGAGATTAAAGAGACATAAAAGGGGGAGTGGTGTTATGACCTGTCACGCGTGTTACATGTAGAGTTCATACTAGTCTTGTCTCCCGTTGTGCATATTGCTTTTCCTCACTTAGCAATCTACTATATTCACGAGACCACCCTTAAAGCTTCTCTTGCATCTCCCTCTCGAAGCTACAACATATTGCTAAGTCTCATCAAAAGAGATCCAAGAGAAGAATCAGTCGACTTGATAAACTGTTTGGTAATCTAATCAACCAATTTTTCTTTGTGATTGTCTTTCTCTTACAAACCTCTCTCTGTTTTCAATTGTAATATTTTTACTTCTTCAATTCTTAGGGGCACGTTCACTTAAGGAATATATGATCAGAAATCAGAATATGAAAAAAAATCAATGCAAAAATGGAACATGTACCACCAAATAGACACTTTGAATTTTTCAGAATGTGATTTCTCACCAGAAATTGCTCAAGTGAATGTGCCCTAAAGCAAGTCATTACCGGTTTTTCATTTCTTGTTCTTACTGTGCTACTGAGAACTTCACTAAATCCATTAAGACAATTTCATCTCTCTTATCCTTACTATCTACAATTTTTTGCTTTCTCCATAGTTAGCTTTCTTTAAAAGCTTCCCATGTCCAATTCAGTTCTGTTGAGTTTAGTAATTACCTTCTTTGTTGATCTCAGCTTTGTCTTGTCAACACTTCTGATAGATTTAGGTATTACAAAGTGAAATCTGGGCACATGCCTGGCCTGGTGACCAGAATTATTTTGGCTGTGAATTTGGATTTTCTGGGCAAATTCCATGGGCACATGACTCAAACATACAGCCAAAAAAAATCTGGGAACAAGGCCAGGCAGTTGCCCAGATTCTACTTTGTATCCCCTAAGTGTTCAACATCTCAGAGTAAAATTCTTACAACTCCAATACAAACTCTGATGCTTTAAGCTTCAGAGAACCTTCATAAATGGGGCAAGGGAGCAAGGTTTTGCAGGGTTCATACAGGTTCATACCTCCCTGCTGACCATTTTTCTATGGCTTCACATTGAAAAGATTGTTTTTTTTCAGTTTTTAGGTATGGGTTACCACAATAGGCGGAACTATGTATGGGACTCTAAACAAATTTAGAGGACTTAAAAAACATGGCTAAAGGCAGGTTAAGGCTTCAAAGGGGTAAGGCTTGAGAGGGCTTTAACTGTATCTTACTTTTAGTCAATTTCTCACTCAATTCAATATATCAAATTTAAATATATATATTCTTTTTTCTTTCAATTTCATTTCAGAAAAAGAGTCACACTAATAAATTTGGTATAATCTTTGAAAAAAAAAAGAGGAAAAAAACAGAATGACTCCCAAACTGAACACAATCAAATGACAAAACATAGATACAACATTTTATATAAAATCATAATAGAAAACAAAACGTTTTGTAGAGAAGATATATATATATATGGTGTTTAATTAGCAGCACCTAGTATACGTTTAAGTGCATCAACTTGAGTACCAGTGATCCGATTTGGAAATTCGATTTTGATTTCAATCTTTAAATCTCCTTTTGGTTTAACTGAACCTTTTCTAGTGATCGGCATTCCTTCATTGGAGATAAGAATCTCTTGATCTGGTTTGATTGGGATTCCACCTGATTGACTAGGTAATGGTAATTTAAATTCGATTTGTCTATCATCTAAATGTTTAAGTGTTCTTTGTGTTGATGAAGTGGCTTCTGATGTAGAAGAACCGGTTAAAGCTTCTACAAGTGGGATCGTATAAGTGTAAATTAAATCATCTCCTTCTCGTGTGAATCGAGGGTGTGGCTTTTCAGTGATTTCAAACACCATGGCTGCTGAACGTCCATATTGATCTTCATTTCCCATTGACGGAAATTTAATCTTCGTTCTGTTAGAAAGAGATTCAAAGACAAAACCAATGCTGATGAGTACATTTGTTTGACTCGTAAGGCAAGCTATGCCAATCCAAGACTTACCCTGCTTTCCATCCTGGCTTGACGTTGATTTCACATGTCTTTTCAACTGTTCGACCATCTCTTAGTTTTCGTGTGACTTTAAGTTTTTTCGTTGTACCTTTATACAGATCTTCAAGTGAGACTGAGATGGGTTTGATGACATCTTCCGGGCCATCATCGTTAGGTGGTGCATTTGCATGACCATTGGATCCATGGGCGTGACCAGAACCGAAAGAGCCAGGCATCGAACCAAACATATCATCACCCATACCACCACCAAATGGATTACCACCTCGACGAGATTGAGCACCATTACCACCCATGCCACCCATGCCACCCATACCCCCCATACCACCACCACCAAGTAACGATTCAAGACCTCCGAATCCACCACCACCACTACCCGCGAAAACCTTAGAGAAGAGATCATTGGGGTCCATAGGTTGAAATCCGCCAGCTCCTGAGCTTGATGAAAACGAGAATCCACCACCAGGGAAACCTCCCATACCACCACCTCCCATACCACCATTGAATCCAGGTGGTGGACCACCACCACCACCTTTCAAACCTTCTTCACCGACTGGATAAACAAAACATAAATCAATCAATCCATCACAACTCGAATGTGTGGAAAGAATCAGATCATCAATCAAAACTTACATTGATCATAAACTGCCCTTTTATTTTTATCGCTCAAGACTTCAAATGCCTCAGCAGCTTCCTTGAACCTGAAGATCGAGCGAAAATCAAAGAATTCAACAAAAAAAAGTCAAGATGAATGTTCAAAACCCAGATGAAGATCTAACTGACTTTTTACTAGCAGCTTCTGGATTATTAGGATTTCGATCAGGATGATGTTTGAGTGCAGCCTACAACCAAAACCAAAAACCGTCATCAATTCCAAGACTCTCAGCTGGATCAGGAAGGAAAGGAAAAAAGCACTGACTTTTTTGTATGCAGATTTCAATGCGTTTTCATCTACATCTCTTGAAACGCCCAACACTTCATAATAATCTTTTCCCATAGATGATGTTGATGATGATGAATTGTGAGATGAGTTTTTAAATTTCTTAGATCGATGTTGATGATTTGATTTAAATCGTTTACGAGATGATTTATCCGTTTTTGATGAAATAGTGAGTAAATCAAACCAAACGCTTTAATATAAATTTCTTATTTTTCTTTATGAAGGATATATATCGAATTGAATATGTACGATCGGATCTGAAAGAGTTCTTTTATGTTTTTTTTGGATTCCTGATTTGGTCAACAAGTTTTCTCGAATTCTCTAGTAGCTTCTACCGTACAGAAGCACAATCGAGATCCTTATAACGAATTATTACCACCGAAAGTTTAAGAACACTCTCGAATCTTTTCAGCCTTAAGTACATAACTATGCTCTTAAGGTGGTACATTTCACAAATCGCAATGAGGTCATCGGAACAAAACCTCACTTTGAACTTCAGTTTGAACCTGTGGTCACACCTCAAATATGAAAATAGTTTAACATCACATGGAGAACCGGATTGATTCTCAAACCAAACATCTAAAAGTTTAATAAAATCAAACTACGTGATCAAAAGCGGTCACTTTGGCTATTGTATATACACGCAAAAGAAGAACCATCATCATAAACTGCTGGAGTGTTTAAAAAAACGAGATTTAGATGATTTCTGGAAATAGAAAATGAAAGAACACGAAGAACATGCGCGATAAGAATCGGCTCAAACAAATAAGACAACTTGACAAAAAACTGGAAAAATCACTATAAAACAAATGATTTATCACAAATGACCAAAGCACCAAATTCTTCATCAATTTTGTCCCAGCGCTAGTATTACTACTTCAGTGAGAAATCTCAATTCTTATATCTTGCGTTCTAGAAAACAAGCTCTCCACCTTGTGGGTCGATGAGCTACATTGACACAAGGAAAGATCCAAGTATGTGGCTTGATTGGGGAAGTGATCGAAGAAGAGGACATCACTTACGAAACTTGATAGAGAGGTCAGCTTTGGCCATTTTGAATATTGATCAGGTTGGACTTTCACTCAAGACAAACTTGAAGAGCCACCTTAAACTTGTGATAAGATTATTGATAAGGTCACAAACATCTCGACTGTAATCTATTGGTTGTATCATGACCCATGTTGTTGTACAACGATGTGATTGGCTGATGAAAAGAAATGGGCTTTCTAAGAAAGTTTAAGTTTGGTATCGGATTCTTTTGATGAATGTCGTCATTGATGTACAAGAAATGTTCTGTTGACCATTTACACTAGATAACTATTTGATGATCTGATTTGATTTCCACAAAAACCTCTTTCTGATGTTCTTTCCTGTCTTCATCATCAATTCTCAAATAGTTTTCCTTATTATAATCTTTACAAAAAAACAATGGATGAGCTTTACATTTACCGACCATTCAAATCATCTCAACCACCTGTTCTAGCACCTATGACCAAACCATCTCAACTTTCTAATTTAGATTGTTGTCCAGTTTGTGCAGCTCTATGGGATGAAACCATCGATAAAGAAGCTCATATTTCAGAATGTCTACATGATGAAATCTTATCTGATCTATTAGATGAACCTATAACTGATTCAGAAGGTTTACTTCAAGAACCCATGCCACTTCATGATGAATTAGGTTATGGTGATGATGCACTTGAACTTCAACCTTCTTCTTGGACAACGACCAGTACTCATCATATGTGGAATAGTAATTGTACTAAAGAAAATGGAAATTCTAAACCGATTGGGATTCCATATTTAAGAACTCATCTCTTTAGATTACTAACCACTTCTTGTAATGATGGAGCGATTCGATTTGCAACTCTTTGTACTGCAAACGTTTTACATATTCGTTCGACTTCATCTCTTACTAAACTTGGTGTAGGTGATTCAACTTGGGGTTGTGGTTATCGAAACATTCAAATGTTACTTTCAGCCGTACGACATGTTAAAGATTATCAATCCTTATTATCATCTCAATCTGATTTAAATCCACCAGCTTCTCCAAGTCAATCTTATTATCCACATACGCCTCCTAAAAATTATATTAATGATGAAGTAGTTGATATTCCTAGTATTCAAACTTGTCAAGTTATTATTGAGAAAGCTTGGAATTTAGGTTTCGATCCAGAAGGAGCTCGTCAATTTTCTCAGAAATTGGTTGGAAAGAAAAAGTGGATAGGTACCACTGAAGCTTATGTTGTGTTTACTAGTTTAGGCATCAGGTTCGTCCTTTTGATCTTCGTCGTCAAAGTTTTTCTTTTCTTCTGAAGAGTTTTGCCTTCAACTCACTGAATTGGATGATACGCGGTCTTGTATTTTCAGAGCACGAATTATTGACTTTCCGAGGCCTACTGGACCCAAAGGGACTCATATTGGTTTAACTTCTTGGATTCGAGGTAAGAAATCCAAACCTCAATTGATTCGGGACTCTTAATCGCTGATTTAAAATACTTTTTAGAATACTTTCATGGTAGGGAATTTGCCGGGAATGAAAATCATAATGTTTTTCAAGAGATCATGTCTAGTAAGGGAAACGCGATCAAGCTCACCAATAAATTACCATTATATCTTCAACATTCGGGTCATAGTCAAACAGTGGTAGGATTTGAGATGGATTCTAAAGGACGTGAGAATTTGTTGATTTATGATCCTGCTAAGTAAGTTGTTGTATCACTCAATTTGTCTTCTTTCAATCTTGTTGAAGTAATTTTGAAAGCTATGTCACCTATCAACTTTAAGAAAAACATTGATGACGATTCCTTCTTGTTTGTTACAGAACAGTACCTGCTTCTCTTAAATCAGCTTCATGTCAAATGATCCAACCACAACCACAAAGAGAAGTGTCAATCAAACTACAAAACAAAAACCGTTCGTCTCCATCAAGCACGAACCAAATCGGATTAGAATTAGAATTAATTCGAAAATGCGAATCTGAAGGTCCTACTGCAGCTGCTGCTTATCCACCTACTAAGAAATTCAAAAAAGAAGGCTTTGCACTTCAGATTACAACTCCATATGATTTCCAACGTCATGATCAACTTCTTGCTCCTTTTAGAGTTTGTATTAATACGCTTAGTAAACATGAACAATATCAAGTAAGTGTTTCTATTTGAAAAAAAAGAAAAAAACACTTTATATTTGATTGAGTATGATGGGTTTAATTTTCCTTTCTTTATTTAATGATCTTGTGGTTTCTTATCTGGTTCGATACTTTTAGATTTTGTGTATTGATGAAGGACCTGCATTAAGTAAAGAAGAAAGCATGAATCGTAGAATTATTACTTCTACTCGAGTAGAATAACTTGAAGATTATAATTGATCATATGACAAATCCTCAAGAAAAACTTCATTTATTAATTTTTGAATTCTAAAACTCCTGGGTACTTACTTATTGCCATCTACAATATATCTTATCTACTCGGATCTATACTAAAAAAATGTAATATCTTATTGTATCACTTGCTTTCTGATAGCACTATATTCACTTCCTTTGGTATTGTTATAATTAATATCATCTATATCTTTCTAGACCCGGATACTATTATTCACCGAGTATAGATTTTCTAGAGGCGCGTAGTATTTGTATTGATCCAGGGGATCGATCTGTGGACGGAACCTCAATGAGGTGAACGTTGCTCTCGTACATCATATTAATTCCAAAACGTAGTACATGAGGTTGATATCCATACACAAGTAAACAGATATACATTACTCATTAAAAAGCGAGACCGGATAAATTGACTCGGGACAAAAAAAACAGGATGACGAGATAGATAAAGCGATAAGAAAAAAGAACAGGATGTTATACAACAAGATTGCAAATTGAAATCGAGAAAAGAAAACTAATAAATTGTAAAATTCCTTTGATGAATACAACAGGTTCTGATAAAAACACGATTGGTTTAACAATCAAGAGAAGCTTCATCATCCCAATCATCTTTGAATTCCCACTTAAAACAATCACCTTCTTCACATTCTTGTACACTTGCTTCAGGTATTGAATTCTTAGGTTTATTTCCTTCACATGGTTCTGTACCATTCTCATGTTTACCCCATGGCCAACGTAAAGCAAAGATCGATTTGTTTTGACAAGTAGGTGGAGTGGGATCCCAATCTGGTATTAAGATGTTTTCAATGACAGTTTTGATCGAATGAGTTCGGATATCGACTGCCCAATTAAGTTTTCCAACCGTATCTTTCAAGAAAAGAAAAGGTGTGAATAGAATGTATTTTAAAGATCGCAGACCAAGAAAGATATCACTCACCATAGATAATAGATTTTCCAACATGACATCTTGATTCCATTGCATATCCAGCCACTGAACAAGTACTAATCACTCCATTACAAGTTCCCATGGCAATCGGATCAGCTGTATGAAAGACATGAGTGACTGCACTCATTTCTTTTCCTTGACCGAAACTAGCACCAGGAGGTAAAGGAAGATGAAGTCGACGAGCCGGTAAAAGATCACCCGGACTTTCGAATCCCACCACAGGTACACCAAAGGTAAGACCTAATAAACTAGCCAAAGCTGCACCTAAACTATGACCTGCTAACCATATCCTTGCATGTGGATACATGGTCACCACATCATTATAGATATCTACTGCAGCTGAAAAGTATACTGATTTGTCTATTAAAGCTTTTTCGACACATTGTTGTCGACATTGATATGGACCTGAATAACAATCGCAAACGGTTGACCAACTCCAACTAACTCGAGCACAACAACATGAGAAAAGTAAGTTATCCTATATGAATCAGATAAGAAGGAGATCAGATGATGAATTGGTTTAGTATATCACGATTTGTGAAAAGACTTACGTTTAATTTATCGTTGGCTCCGGTTGAACCTCCGTTTCCTAGTACACCAGCTGATGTACCTTTGATAGAGATCACCACCGATTTATGATCAGGTGTAGCAAACACATGACCACGTAATCCATCTTCTTCCCATCCAAACGAATCAGACTATAAAAGTAACACCAAAAAAGTGTTTCAAGTTAAAAGATGACGAATATAAGTGAAAAGAAGAATTAGAAAGGAAAAAAGAGATGATTATGATACAGACCACATTCCATTTCTTTCCAGGATCAGTCCATCTATCATCATTCGGAATCGTATAAGCATTATTTGTCATTTTAGCTAGTGAAATTAACGTTTGAAGGTTAGTAAGATCAGGTAAATCGATTTCTAAACCTTTCCAATCGATTTCCATCAACTTGTTTTCCGCATCCAATGTCTGAAGTGATTGAGTTGCATTCTTTGAACCTCTTCTAGATCTATCCATTAAAATGTTTTGACGTCTTACTGAATTCCATTGATCCCATGTAGAATTATGTGACCAAATAATACCTTTTTTTGATATGAGTTGATGGGTTGATGAATAAAGATTAGGTGAAGAAGGGTTTGATGATGATGATGTTGAAAGACTACGTAGATCGATCTCCTCCCGGTCTTCTTTATTAAATTTTCTTTGTAAATGTAATCCAGGATACCGATGTGTACCTATATGTATAGCATGTTGGATTTGAAAATTTAATGATCCTTGAGAATTTGTGGTGGATCTTGATGGATTTGTCCAAAGAAATGGTACTTGAAATCCATATACTTGTGGTGATAGAAAACTGAGAAGAGTTAGTAAACAAACTTGAGGTGATTTGGTTTTCATCCTTGACATCGGTTTTTGGATGATGAAAGAGGGGATTGATGGTTTTGATGATTTGAGTCAGAGTGAAGAGAGAAGTTGATTGAATTGTACCCCTCAACTGGATCGAACTGTATGCGTCGAAAAATTAAATTTGAATTGAGTCCAACGTGAACGAACCCTGGTGAGAGCGAAGCCTGACCAAAGTCGACCAACATCCGGCCCCGGCTCGATCAACATTCAACTTTACACCGAAATCTTTGATTTGGTGTTGAAGGTCTTATTGAGAAATTCAAGTCAACATTTTGCGATTTAATCAAAAGGTGGTATGTACTAGTAGCCTCACAGAATCAACTTTATAAAAAACTTTTAAAGTCTTATCTGATTGGTTTATTAGAAACTTATGTTTGGTGTGGTGGATCCATCATTTTGAGAGAAATTGATGTCTATGAAGAAATTTTGAATTCTCCTCTTGGTTGAAGCTGTCCATTCAAAGTTATAACCTCATGTTTCTTAATTGCATTAATTAGACAACCTTCCCAAAAGCTCTTAACATGAGCTTTCGAAATCGTGGCCCAAAGGTCTCTCTCTTTCTCACGGGATCAGTCAAGATAAGATCCATGCCGCTTTTTCCTGTTGTTCCCTTGCTACATAATCTTATTCTTGATTCAATTCAACTCACCATCACATTCAAAGACGATCAAATTTTGTCAGTTGAGTAAGTTTTCCGGTTTCTTACACATACTTTCTTTTGATTGTTTGGATCGGATTCATGGTTGATCACCGTGATATCCCCATTTTTCGTATAAAAACCAAAATCTCTCAATCGAAGTAAATATACATGATTAAATATCTTGAGATTGTGTGTCTTCAATAACAAAATCTAACAAAATCTTTGAACAAATCTACATCAAGTATGTATCTACAAAGTGTTATCTATCTCTCGCCAAGCAAACAAACAAATGGATTGACCTTTTCAGCATGGAATCAATTTTATATACCTTACACAAGATTCTTTAAGATTGAGATTTTCATATGGTCTTCTGAATGATAACTTTCTAGAGAACGTCTTGTATTAGAATTTCACTGTGATATCGAAAATAAGCTCGAATCGTAATGACCGATTCTTTGCCAAGTAGTCTTTCTTGAATCAAGGTGGGGTAACCGTAAAGCGATGGAATGAGCGGTTCGAAGTATCGATGGTTTCAAGCCGATTGAATCGAATCCTTCGGCTCTTCGGTACTTCGGCTCAAGACTTAATGAACGGGATGTGAATCATATTTTGTAGAGTTAAGATTGAGTTTGCTTGGAAAGAATCGATTTGATTTGCTTTTTTTTGTTTGAATTTACTTTCTTTCTTAGTCTTTGGCACTGCACAAGAAATGTATATAATTGAGGGTTGTTTCATTGAGAGAAGGTCATCGATGATAGAGTCTGAGAATTTGGTTAGCTTAAAGTCAAATTGATTACTTAGAACAAGTTGACCTTTACCTTTATCGTTGATTACCTGATACAATTAATTTCCTATTTTATCATTTTGATCCTTTATCATTCGTCACAGATCATATAAAAGATGACTGTTTTTGATAATTTGAAAGATGACTATCCTTCGGGCCCTCATACTCAACCAGAAAACCATGGATTCCAAAACTTGTTGAACGATTGGTTAGCGCGTGCGCAAACTGCATTCGATACTGGAGATGTGGATCTCTTGGTCGATTTGTTCGATGACGACGGTTACTGGCGAGATGTTGAGTGTTCTTGACTCTGCTCTACATTTTCAAAAAAAGAACCAAGACTGATTAAAGAAGAAGTGATTCGTATTCTTAGATCCTCATACTTGATTTCGACTTTAACTCTTTGAAGAAAGATAAAATAAAACCTTACATTAATCTTTTACAACTCAAACTTCCTTCCCTTCAAAACTTGAGTCTCGATCGACCTGACATGATCAAACGAGTTCAACTTTTACCTGATGTGAACGTTTTGGAGGGTTTTATTAAATTCGAAACTGATCTTTATAGAGGATCAGGAATGATTCGTTTAAGATTACCTTCTACTTCAGATATATATCAGGAAACTGATCATCTAAAAGCTTTCACGTTCTTCGTTGAGTCTTTCATGTTTACTTACTTTTCTTTCAAGGTAGATGAGACTGATTTGGATCCATGATGTCTATCAGACTCAGTTATGGGAAGTCAAAGGACATGAAGAAAAGATCAAAAACCGTCGTCCAACAGGCTCAACACATTCTTATGAAAAAGCTACTCAAAATTGGCTAGAGATGCGTCAGGAGGAAATCGAGTGTTTTGGAATATCAGGTCTTTTTGAATTTCTTACTAAGATCTCACTTTGAAATCCGCGCTAATATTGTTCTTATTATCAAATGCAGCTCAACCAACGGTTATGATCATTGGCGCGGGTCAGAGTGGTTTGATGTTAGCAGCGCGTTTGAAGTTGCTCGGCTTGAGTACGCTGATTGTGGATAAGAATCAACGAACAGGAGATTCATGGCGAAAAAGGTATCATTCACTCTGTTTACATGATCCTGTAAGTCATCAAGATAGATCTAGATCAATTCTCTCGTTCCTTGACACTTTCGTTTTATAGATATGGGCAGACCATTTCCCGTATATGTCTTACCCTGATAATTGGCCAATTTATATGCCCAAAGATAAATTGGCTGGTTGGTTTGAATATTATGCCGAAGCGATGGAACTTTCGATTTGGAACGAGTCTACTGTTCAACAAGGCTCCTCTAGCTATGATCCCACCACTGGAACGTGGTCAGTAGAAGTGATCCGACCAACAGGTTCAAGAACACTTCATCCACGCTTCCTTGTGATGGCTACAGGATTGAATGGTGCACCACGTTGGCCAGATAACTTTCCAATGGACTCTTTTACTGGAACTCTGGTTCATTCTAGTGCTTTTAATACCGGGGAAGAGTGGAAAGGGAAACATGCGGTGGTTATTGGAGCCTGTAATTCTGCTCATGACATTGCTGCTGAGCTTTGGGTCAATGGGGCTGCTTCAGTCACAATGGTTCAACGTTCCAATACTTATGTGATGTCAAGGTAATCTCAAACCCAAATCCTGACGTATGATTCTATTTCAATAATTCGGATGAATATTGATGGACACTTTTGTGTAGTGAGCATGGACTCAAGGGACTTTTAAAGGGATCATACGAAGAAGATGGTCCGGCTATTCAGGACGCAGATCTTGGTTTTACTTCTCTTCCACTCAATTTACTTGAAAAGATACATACGAAAGCTACAGAAGAAACCACAAGACTTGATCATTCGCTTCTAGAATCTCTCAAGAACGTGGGCTTTAAGTTAGATCCATGTCCGGCAGGACTATTGATGAAGTTTTTTAGGTCAGCTTTATACATATGATCTCTCTAATGTAATTGTTAGATGACATGCTTCATCTTCGATTTAGGAAAGGGGGTGGATACTACATTGGTGAGAACTAAAGTCTACGTGCTTGTGTGTCTAATGCACTGATTCTTGCTTTGAAATCGCACATCAGATGTCGGATGTTCTGCACTTCTTGCAGAACGTAAGATTCAACTGAAACAAGGCGTAGAAGTAGAAGAACTTACACCACACGGTGTGAAATTTGCGGATGGTGAGGAGATTGAGGCAGACTGTAAGCTTTTTTTTCATGTTCGAGTGGCTCAGAAGAATATATGATACTCTTTAACATGTCACTTTAATATCATTTTAGTGGTCGTCTGTGCCACTGGTTACAGTTCTTTCCATGACACGATAAGGTCTATTCTCGGGCCTCAAGTTTCAGAGAAGCTTGGACCGATTTGGGGTGCTGATTCTCAAGGTGAACTTCCAGGAGTATGGCGACTATCAGGACATCCAGCTTTCTGGGTGATGTGTGGAAATCTGTGAGATCCATTTTTTTGCTCTTTAACCTTTAAAGTCTTATTTTGAGGGATGCTTATTTTACATCCGGTCACTTTTGGGGCACAAACTTACCTTTCTACATATCGTTTTTTTCTGTTAGGACATTGGCAAGATGCTTCTCTAAGCATGTTGCTACTCAAATTCTGTTACAAGAACTAGGTCTTTGTGATAAGAACTTTTCTGGTAGATTAGGTAAAAGCTACTTCAAAGAGGTAAGTTTATAAAGTGATATACAAAAAAATGGTCATTAAATGAAGATAGGGAAAGATGATGGAGGATTGTACGGATTATAAAGAAAAGTTGGAAGATTGTATGTTATAGTGCTTTAGCTGCCTAGTATCAACATATGGTCATAAAAATTTATTCCCTTCTGGCGTGTCTACCGCCTGTAGTAGCCGCGAGAAATTTGGAAAATTTGGAGGATAGAGCAGTATATTTCAAACCGGATGTCCTCACAGATGAGAGGACTTGAGCTACTTGAGGTGACCGAGTTGACGATATCTGTCAGAGCAACTACTTCTGGGTTAGCCTGGGTTTCAAGGTTGCGAGGAAGATCCCATCTATTTCGGTCATGCGATGACTGATGCAGATATGTAGTGCGATTTGACAACTCATCCAAGCATGTTCGTTGATTTGAATGTCAATGGTGAACGTCCTTGTTGATGCATGGCCAGCGTCGAACTTAACGAAGTCAAACCTCGCTTTCGCCGCCACTCGCGGCCAAAGAAAACTCGCGGCTAAAGCGAGAAGGGCCATAGTTGAGTTTGGGTGAGCGTCATGTCTCGACCCGTGACTGCCTCTATGAATTTTAGGCGGCTGATCTGGTCGTCCTGATTGCAGGAGCACTGAGATTCTCGTGACAGCGAACTTCAACTTGTCCTCCACATTCAATCATTTACCTCGTTATGCTCAGCTTGATAGTTGGCTGGTCCGGTATCGAGGGGTAGTGTATGCTATCCCTCCGAGTTGATGCCTCCCGCTCTCTAGATCTAGACTAGCATACCACGAGCACCATATAAGAGACTGTCAGGGTGATTCCCTCCCTTCGCAGGCGCCTCAATCCACACTTATACCGATTGCTTCATTCATTTGCAATATCTTTGTCAATAAATCGGCGCCGCACACTTTCTTTTCCCTAACTCAATCATACAATAATATCATGCACACCCACCTTTCGACCCTCATTTTATTCGTGACAACCACAGTCAATGCCGTCTCTATTTCTAGAAACTTGCACGTAGAAAGCCATGCAAATACTAACACATCGGCCATCAATATAACACCTCTGAACCGCACCTCACCCACTGTGCAAAGGCGCGACTTGAATTTGGGAGATCTGTTAGATGGCACACTTTTCCCTAATTCAGACACCGGCACTGATGGTCAAGCGGACACTACACAGAGAGCTTCGACATGTTGGTGCATTTCAATCTCTTGAAACTTGTATTTTTTCACTGATCTCAGTTTATTACCCAAACAGCTGGTCCTGATGTACAACTTGATTACGGAAATTTCATCGGGGGAACCAATGGAGACGTAGAAAGCTTCACTGGGATACCATATGTGAGCACTCTGTCTTCATCATCTCCGTCATATGTTGGGATACTCACGTTGCATCCATGTGGACAGGCGGAACCTCCTATCGGTCAGAGAAGGTTAACAAACCCTATACCACCACTCAGCCATTACGCCAACTACGACGCAACGGTAAGATTAACAATTTTCTCTTCAAGTTTAATTTTTAGCTAAGGTTTTCGTTCTTCGTGATGTCAGATTTTACCTCCTGCTTGTCCGCAAAAATTTCCACCAACCGGGAATCGATTGCTCGAGAGACTTTTGACAGAAGCTGAGCTGATCAATCAGTTTACACCTTTGATCGGACCAATCGCCGTGGGTCAAGAGGACTGCCTGACATTGGATGTAAGTCCATTCTCAAATGCGTGTCCATTGGAAAAACATGTAGTTTCTTCAAAACACCTCTTCGAAACTTAGTAAATAATTTTTTTCTCCATAGGTGCGTCGACCGAAAGATATCACTGCAGGGGCCAACCTTCCAGTCATGGTCTACATCTGTGAGTTTGCATTCCAAAAGCATCTCATTACCGCACTTTGCGCAGAGTACTCACATACAATGTCTTTAGATGGTGGCGCGGCGGAGTTTGGCGCAACTAACGAGTATGATGGATCGGCATTGGTCTTGGCAAGCATGGAGAAACAAACCCCTATCATATATGTAGCAATGAACTACCGTGTCAACGCTTTTGGATTTCTAGGAGGAAGAGAGGTTGGCCAGGCAGGGATTGGAAATCTTGGTTTGAAAGACCAACGGCTTGCTTTGAAATGGGTACAGGTATGTCCTTCACTCTTTCAAGGCTTTTTGATTTGGTAGCTGATCAATACCTTGCCATCATCCCGAATGTAAAAGAAATACATTGGTCAATTTGGAGGTGACCCATCCCAAGTGACACTTTTCGGAGAATCTGGTAAGCATCGAGGTTCTCACGGACCACAAATCATGCATTGCTAATCCCCGGCAATCTTATATTCATCAACTTAGCGGGTGCCATCTCTGTTTCGCATCAGCTCATGGCTTTCAATGGCAATCACGAGGGCTTGTTTCGTGCGGCTATTTGTGAAAGTGGTACTGCAGCACCGGTAGAAAGTCAGTACTAGATCCTTACAAGTTTTTCGTTTGCTAGCCTAACTTTCCAATTGCCTCCAGCTTTTGCTGAAGGGGGTGGCCAAGGTGATTACAATGAGTTGGCTCGCTATGCCGGTTGCGACGGTCAATCCGACACCTTACAATGTCTGAGAGATATCGACTTTAACACTTTTTAGTGCGTACCAAGTTTTACTTTATCATCAACTTGAGCGCAAATCTTACCTATTGATGTCTACAGCCGAGCCATGTCGCGCATTAATGGATTCGCGGAAATCGATGGAATACCCTTCCGTTGGTCTCCGAGAATTGATGGAGAGTTCGTTACAGACACCTTAGACGGCTCGCTAGCCAAGGGCGCCTGTAAGCAATTAACTTGATTCACGTCACTTGAACCATTGAAGTATCATCTGACAAATCCTACCATACGATTCGTTCAAAAAGACCCTAGGATCCCCATCATATCAGGTGACCAAGATGATGAAGGCACAGTCCTCAGTGTTGGATTGATTCCTCTGATCACGAGTGGCCGACTACGCCAATGTACGTGCAAAATCTGTATCGAGAAAGGCGCATGAACCAATATATTGACCCACCTATGACCATCTTAATGTCGGTCAGACCTCTCTTCTACCTTCTTTTCGCGCGCCTCCCGACAGGATATCGACAATATCTTGAGATTGTATCCAGGAGACCCTGCAGCCGGGTCGCCTTATGGGACAGGTATTGCAAACATTCTGACACCAGTGTTCAAACAAATGGCATCTATCTTGGGTGATGCTCAATTTCAGGTGCGACATTGTGACCACATATCCTCTCGAGATGAGATGTTCTCCTAACAAACTTTTCTTTAAAAAAATCTTCCTTTCAGGCTCCAAGGCGAAAGTTCTTGGTGGGTACTCAAGCAAACATGCCTGTCTGGAGCTACATAGACAAAGGTTACAAGGCTGTACCGTACTTAGGTAAGTGAAACGTCCATGTACTCTTTCGAAACCCTCCCCACCTTAGGAGAAAACACTAAATGTAGAATTTACCACACTACAGGTGCTTTTCACGGTACAGACGTTCCCAATGTCTTTGGATGGCTACCAGGACCAAGAACAACCGATTATCAATCTAGATGGATCGCATTTGCAAACACCATGAACCCTAATGTCCCAGGCCTACCAGAATGGCCTAACTATGGTAAAGACCGATTGATGTTACAAGTCGGGGTCTTTGGTTCTGAAGGTACTACTACTGATACTTATCGACAGGAAGCTATTCAATACCTTAATGATCATTCTACTTCTTTAGCTATGATACCAGTCTAAAGATATATATTTTTGAAAAAAATGTTTAAATCTTGCTTGTATAAACGTCATCTTATTCACCCTTATTCACGCATCATCAAAAGCCTATAATAATTTATTGTATTTTTGTAGAATATAGGTGTAAATATTCAAAAGGCCGCAACTTGTCATCTAAGCTGTCAATTTGATTAAATACATACAACATACTTGTTTTTCTTTTGCACAAAAAGTGAATACGGAAGACTTTGCTGGATCAGACATAGACCGAGGCAAATCCACCCGGCTTCAGACATACATGTCAAGATTAAAACTTTTGGCGAATTGGGAATGCAGACAACGTATAATTTTAAGCCTCAACTTCGAGTACCATAATCTCAATAATCATGGCATCCAAACCTCGGGATGGATGCGGCAAAAGATCGAAGAAGTGAAATTTAGTAGCAAGACCTTTTTCTTCAGCGCCTTGTTTTGCTTGGCATTTCACGTGTCCCAGCCAATAGCCAGCCTAGTTTGCTTTCCTCAACTGACTGAAGTGGTGCAATCTTCAAGTACTAAGTATCTTCGGGTCCGGCATTAATTTCAAGAAAGATCCATAAATGCACATATGTGACAATGGGGGTAATCTTTTGATTTGATCTGACTAGGCTAATTTAAGCTTAACAGCTCCTTAAGTACGGCAAATGCAACGTCATGATGATATCAGTTTAAATTGCATACATATGTCAGGCCGTCCTGATGAACCAAACCAAGAACAATCATATTATCGTCATCAACATCAGATGAAGATGAATGAGCAAATGGATATTTTTGACCGTCCTTGTCGCTGGACCTTTCATGTCACCCTTGATGATCAAAGTTCATTGTTAATCAGATGATGATGCCTTGATCAATTGTTTCAACTTAACAAAGTCCCTCTTGCGCGGCCGCATCACATACACTAACACAATCCTTGAGCATCCTTAACTGCGCGCTTGTGGCGATCGTTCAACAGATAGGCCTACATACGCATGTTTACTCTCAGCATCACATGTAAAGTGTTTTGGTAACTTAACTTTGGTTCCTGTGCCCCATTCCCGCCCAAAAAATACGAAAACATCCCTCAAATCCTCCAAGTTTTTACCCACACAGTATAATCCGAATTCCTTCCAGCGTGATTAGGCCGGAACTTAAGATATGCTTGATGAGACGAAGATTACCTGATTAATTACATTTGGAGGAAACCACGAGATTTACAAAAAGTCAAATTTTGCGAATCTTAAAAATCAATCTAGCATTTTACTCTGACTGATAATCACTTAATCCACAACATTGCTCTTTGAGCACAGCCAAGAAGTGATATAATAACATGTATTGGACGAAATGTGAATGTGAATCAGGATGTTTAATGCTGTTTCGAGATTCTGGACAATTTGCACATTATTAAACTTGATTTCAACACTTCTATCAATAAGAACTTCCGGAATGTGAAGAAAAAGGATAAGCCTAAAAGGACAATGAATATCATAGAGCCAATCCAGTCAATAATTGATAATTGCTCAACCAAAAAACCAAACTATGGTCAAATCTGAACCAGACCATTTTGTCACCCAAATTCAATAAACCAACAAATTAATTAATCAGTCCCGAGTAATTCGTGCATGATTAAGCTTTGACTTTTTTAAGGTACAAGGAACGGGATTGCTTATCAACTCAATCTGCACAATTTTGGAAGAATATTGCTTTATTTGATATTTAAGCCTCATCATCATCACAATTCCTCATCCATTTCGTTAACTCCCTCTCAAACTATATCCACTATCTCCAGTATCCCCCAAAACTTAAATTCTTCGCAAATCATTTCGACCATCTGAACTTATTCTAAACACTTCATAAAGTGAGTTCTATCTCCCTTCATGCTTCCATTTCAAGCTCACTAATATCACAACGTTTTAATAGATCTTCCATACTTCATTCAACGTAACCACCCAATCACAATCTAATCAAACATGGCCACCATCTTTGAACTACCTCTCCCAAATTTCGTAAGTGATACTTTCCTCTTCTTGACTGCCGTTTATCAATCTCTTTACTCGAATTTGTCCTTGCCTCAATGTAGCTCATCGACCCCCAAGACGGAGAATTCACTCCCTATGATGCAAGATCCTTAGCTGATCCCTCCGAATCATCGGATCCTTCGGATCATCAACCCTTGAATGTCCGATCCCCAAACCAAAACCCAAGCTACGCCTCTATAAACACCATCACAAGAAGTCGAGCTACATCAGACGCTCTAGAAAAACTCCTGGCCATACAAGCGCAACAGTTAGCTGCTATAGGTCAAGCTTGGCGGGCGAAATACTCTCTCAGTTCTTTAAGCCCATCAAAACAAATCGGCAAGTCGCAGGATGGACAAAATTTCAAACCAAACAATTCCATCACTCGATCCGTTCAAAACACAACGACACCTACTTCAACCCCGTCGAAACAATTGAAAGATAAAAGCTGGATGGCAGAAACCGGTCGTTCAGTAATTTCATTATCTAGTCATGCTTCGACGTTTGACACTATTGTTGATGAGGATTTCCAATTTGACGATGAGGAAGTTGAACAAGAAGAGCAATTCAACCCTATCACTCAAGCGACGCTCAAAAAATTTGATGAAAATTTTCATCCTTTGATATTCTGTCATAGAACTTTTGTCTTAGAATGGTTAAAGAACTTACCTACCTTTTTTGATGACTTGTTGTTACATGAAGATATCTAGGGCTTTTTATCTTTCTCTTTTAATCAACTTTCTTTTGCGTTTCTTGTTATAAATCCTTTATTATCCTTGAACTGATTTGCCTATCTTTTGAAGGCTCACTTGGGTACGTCTTCTTGTATATTGATTAAGATCTTTGATTTCGTTCAAAAAGTTTCATGTGAGTTATTTTGTTGTATATCTTTCCTTACTTGGATACTTTTCAATTCGCTCTTCTTCAAGTATGTGCAGTGTATTTTCATCAAGTCATCTGATTTTCAAATTAAATTTCTTTTTTATCATTCATGAGACCCAATGATACGTCTTTTGCATTTTCATATCAAAAATGATTACTTTTGATGATTGTATTTGTCACTTTCCTGACTGAAGCAAGCTTCTCTAAGTGGGGCCGTGGCCCCGTGTGCCCCCTGCTCACTGCTCAGACAGAATACTTTTCCTAACTTAACTAAGTCCCTCTGAGACCCAGACACTTTTTCCTCACAAGCTCGGGTGTCTGGGAGAGGGACTTATGAATTATAAGCCGGTCTTGGTGGCTCGACAGGGGGTTTTCAAATTGAGTTTGGCGGAGAGGTTTTTTCAAACCGCAATTGAACCCGCTTCGTCTCAACAAACCCCCGTGCCCATTTCAACTGGAGCTACTTGTGACCATTCCCTTCAAAACTGTCTATTCAGTTTTTCCATATCTCACTCCTACCTTCCTCAAGAAATACAAGAAGTTTTTAAATTCGAAATTTGATGTGCAGGCAGAAAGGACTGTATTTTGACAATAGCACTTAATGATTTTTATTCTGTTGTCAAAAAATCCGGACATAAGTGTGTACGTCTGATCAACGTCAAGTCAAACCTTTGTTTTTTTATTTTAAATCTCCTTGAACTTGATGTCACCACAAATTTATCAATAATGGCTCAAAGTCTCAACCATGGAGCCAACTCTTCTGGTCCAGGTTCAACACCGGTTTCTTTCAAAGCTTTACATCGGATTTTAACGTGCATCGGCAAAAACCATCTTCATCCCAAAAGCTTTATCGAAGCTTGGTTATCCTCAACCAATCTGGCAATTGTGAAATCTAGAAGGAGGTGGGGTACGGGTGTTGGTCTGGAGTCGACCGGCCGTTTGCTTACCGTAATCCGAGATACCGTTCTGGAGAGCAAGGCCGGTCGAGAGTTCTGGGAAGATTGGGTTTTATCACAGGTTAGTAATCTCATAAAGCTAGATAATTCCCACATATTTCTAACATTTCTGTTTATCAACGTGAATTTTTAGGCGATCATGGTGGCTAGAAAACAACAACCACCATCTGGTAGTGTTCCAAAAGGTTTCTATATCAACGCCTCAAAGGTGACACCTTTGATGTTCGATTACGCCGAGGTACACACACGAGACAACATCCTTGAGCAATCAATGCCTTTCCTTTATAGTCTAATTCAATCAATATTTGACCATAATCTAAAGGCACAAGTACAGGCAGCGGATCTACAAAACTCACAACGTAAACCAAATGCATCCCAAAATTCCAATACATCTTCAAATATCAATTTATCCAGTCAATCAACCAACACTCAACCTGCTATTGATCGAGATTTCAATACTTTAGACTCAGATGATGAGTTATCAGGCGACTTCGAAGTCAGACCAGTTGAAGATCCAGAAGTTTCTGGTCTTGGAGGATCAACTTTGGGTGAGGACAACGAATATGTACAGAGCTGGGATGGCTATGTCTTTCGGAAGTCAAAAGATCAAGCACAAAATATCAAGAATCGAAGTACTTCAGTTAGTACTACATTTTAATCTTGACAGCGAAATTCAGCAGAATACAAACTGATTTTTGAGATTAAATCTGTTTCAGGTGACTCGAACAATCTGTTCCATGGTAGCCAATGTATGTAATCGTCGAGTGAACGCCCTCCAGGTGGAGAATGGTCTCACAATGCTCGCGTGTGGTGTATCCGAACGAGTTAATGCGTACCTTCAATACGTGGGCCTCTAAGTCAATCGAAAGACAGCCATCCATGCCTTGGAACACTTAGGACAGGAGTTGAAAAAGAAACTGGTCGATGTGATGGGGGAGGAGCATTGGTTAGCTCCTTTCATTACTCTGGACAATATCGACTTTCAAGAACATGTTCACACACCTACCGTACAGAAGGAAAGTACCATGTGTAACGGCTCCTGGGGTTACATACATCGCCCAAAGATACCCAATGGAATCTCTTCCGACCACGACACTTTCACAGCCGAGCAGTTAAACACCATACTGAGACTAGCCAAGGGGAAACCTATCGATATCACCGATGTTACGCCAACACCAACCGAAATCAAGGATTGGAATTTGACCTTGAAATCTCAAATCTCACATGTCTTAGTTAAATATGTAGCTGAACCGATAGAAAGTAAAAATATCCCGTACCGAGATACACCTTCAGTCACTCCACTTCCCACGGAAAAACCTGACATCATGATGCTGAAAATGATGTCAGCGTCTGATAACTCAACTGCAGGCGTAGGCGAGTTATACAATGAGGTCTTACATCAAACCGGTTTATCAAAGGAGAAGTACGCCAGCCGAGCCCAAGTCTGGGAAGGTGACTTGGGTACTGCCTGAATTGTCTCAAGCGTTGTTGATGAAAGAGATCCATGCTCGGCTCCTGCTGAGAGCTTTCAACACTTGATCATGATACTCGGTGCAGCTCACGTTATGTGGAATATTTCTCAGGCTATTCTACTAGAGCACTGGGGTAGCCATCTCGATGTCAAAGATATGGGTGCTTGGCGAGGGATCGAAGCTCTAGCCGGCCGATTTGAAAAACCCACGAGTAAAAAGGACTTTACTGCCATGATCCGATCAATGGAGCGACTCCATGAAGGTTCAATCACCTTGTGTATCCAGTAAGTTTTCGGATCTACCGCTTCATACTATTCAACTTGTGTTTGCTGACATTTTCACAGGCGAGTAATGAAACTGAACGTTGAGACTGTAGTAAAGGACCGAGTGAAAATGACGCCTGAAAGGATGAAGGATGTCATTGATGCGAGATATGATCAGTATTTTGGTCCCAAAGCTATTCCTCACGCCGAAGAACAATGTGATGAAGAGCTTGTCCGATTCCTTCTCCGATTGCATGATTTTGCAACTGTTATTGAAGCCTCTCGAGCAATGTCGGCTGGTGATGTTGGCCGCATGATCCGAATGTGGAAACAATGGGGTGTCATGGCTAATGGAATGAACCGTTTGAAGCACTATTCAAATTACCTCCCTCGCCTCATTGTTTTACTCAACAAAACTTTACCGGACAAAGTGGCAGAAATTATCAAATGCAACTTATTGGTCTGTCCAAGTGGGCGAGCTGGGCATTTTTTTGCCAAAGACTTCTTCCTCGAGGTGCAGAATTTTTGGCTAAAGTTCTTCTATAATAATGTGGTCAGTATCAAATTACCTCTTGATCGTTTCATTTGAGCCCGATTCCTTTTCTTACATCCTTTTTTCTTACAAAGGGGGCCGGCACTTCCATCAAGCGACTCAGAGACCTTTATTCAATCAATGTTCCGCTGGTGAGTGGCTTTCTTGGTATTTGGTTGAAACCAAAATTGATAAATCTTGTATAGCTACGTGAATTTCTACATCGCCTCAAGGGTCGCTCAGGTCTCAATGATGTGTATCAGTCACATCAAAACAACATTGATCACTGTACAATGAGGAACTTCCTTCGAATGGCTCATCAGCACAACATCGCAGCTTGTACACCAGGTTCAACGATAAGAGGTGGTAGCCCGAAAGATATGTATGCATTAGGACTCGCCAAACTGCGCCTTTTGGCTCGTGAGAAGAAACTGGGTAGGTTCCATTGGCCCAAAGCTGGTGGTTTGCATGTTCAAGAACGTGCTGGAGAAGATCTTAGTGGTAGTGAAGATTGTGATAGCAGTGATGATCAAGATTGTGACAGTAGCTCTGACGGATCAGTATGAGGTTAAATAAGTTGATTATTTATATTTATGATACATATAAAGAATAATTCTAAATACAATGCGTGTAACCAAAGTTTTTTTTACTTGTTGATAAATGCGATACATGTGATGATATATATGTTGGGCAGTAAAATGATAAATATTATTTGAATGAAATATAAATTATAAAGTATAAATTGACTAGTCTGATTGAGACACGACTGTATTTGCATTCGGACAAGCCTGCAAACTTGTTGAAACTTAATAAATCATGGGATGTTTGATTGATCACTTACAACTTTGTTCTCTTGATCAGAATTTTCACGCCTAATTCTTTCTTCTGCTACTTCGACTTCCTCCCTATGTAATCAACCAAGCAAGTCAGCATGAATCTCAGCATTCAGGAAATATTCAAAGCCCACATTGATTTGCCTGAAGCGAGGGCAGCAATCATTCGTGAATTAGCAGCACGTTTTGCTACTTGATCGGACTTCGCCTTTGTTGCGGCTGTCCTCCGTTTCAGACTTTCTTCTTTACGTTGTCTTTTTGCTTCTGTTTCTGCAAGGCGATCGATGGTGTTTTGTTTCCTTTTATTTTCAATCAGAATTCGGCTTTCTCGAGCCTTCGCTTCTCGCTCTTCGTGTTGTTTCTGCAGTCTAGCCAGTGTCTCCGCCTGTATCAACCTAGTCGCAGCCTCTCTTGCACGCAAATTGCTCAAAGCTTGACTACCTGCATCACCCGACTTCCACTCATTAATACAATCAACTATTTTAGCAACTCCACCTGGTAAAATATCGCATCCAAGGATCTCGTATACATCTTCATAAGTTTCAATTGTGTAAATCTTATTTAATACCCGCCAAATGTCGTTATCGTCAATATAATCAGATGCCTTCAGTCGGTCTTCATCATCCATCAAAACTCGATGATGCTCTTTGATTGTTAAAGTTAGATTCTCGACCAACTGCATTAATTCCACCCGGCAAAGAGGAGGTCCATTGGGTTTAGGATTGATGATAGGTGCGTCGGGATCTAAATCATCATGTGCCTCTTCATTTTTGTTTAGTTCATCGTTGTTTGAGTGCTGACGTCCCAATTTTGCAAGAATATCTGGATTTTTCAGGCCAGCTTCGAAATTACTGAGAGTAAGCCACTTCATATTGGCAGCCAAAAGTTTGGATGCTTCCGGTTCACAGTTAGAGCACCGGCATGCAGGCATCCCAGCTTCTTCTTGATGCTTTTTCTCTGCTACATAGATGTCCTCGTCTTCTCTCATCGGAATCCGTCCTAATCTTGATAGCATTTACATAGATCAGAACAGTGTTATTTGTCATATGCACTAGAATTATGAAAGAACGTACAAGCTTGATAACTTGAAGGCAATTCGCAAACAGACAGGAGTCACAGCTAAACCATCCATAAGATCATCATCGGAAAATTCTGTCAAACCCTCAAAATCAGATACACAATTCTTTCCTTTTTGTTGATGCTTTTCAACGTAGAACACAGCAAGACCAGGATTACCATTACGTCCGCAACACCCAAGAATTTGGGAAACCGCAGAAGCGTCTGCTCTCCCCATTTGAAACACTTGACGCACCCTGGTCCAGTTTTGACCAAGGCCCAGAGCCAAAGTACATGTGATGATAGGATAGATTGAATTGGCGTAGTCGGCAATATTAGCAGTCTTGTCGGTAGGTCCGGTGTTCGAATGAAATCTGCGACCAAAGGTGCTTTTTGCGTTGTATTCGCCTTTTGGAACTCCGCGTGCACGATTGAGTACTTTCAAAGCAGTCATGGTTTTTTTTCTTGTATTAGTATAAATCAGAGTTGGTGGTACTTGACTATCAGGCACTTCTGTCTTCGGTGCAAAGTGACTTGAGAGATCAAGGAGTGATGATTTTGACTTTTCCATGGGTAATCGTAGAATAGTGACCTCAGGTCGAGCTAGTTCACCTTCAATAAAATCAATGTCATCTTTCATGATCTTCAGGTTCGCATAGATCAAATCGCGGTGCCTTGGTGGACAGGTAGCCGACATCATAAGGATCGGAACTCTGTCAGTCGCTGACAATCGCAACCCCATCTTTCCGTATGAGGGACGGAAGATGCCTGTGTCATGTATACTTTTCATCCACGGGTTACCCCTTTTCCCACTTTCAACCATACCCCATCGATAGATCATATGTGCTTCATCAATGACCTTCGCAATCAAACGATCACGAAACCATTGAGAAAAATACATCTTTTTGAATAACTCATTATGTAGAAAAATTTCGGGGCTCTGTACAGGACCCAGGAATGCGCCTATAGAGGTATGTAATGTAAATTCCGACATTTTGTTGGCGGGGTTTTAGGGTACTAAATCACCTTATCACAGCACCTACAGTAGCGCAAAATGTGCGTGAGAAGGAGGGCTTTCATTTAAGCTAGCTTTCAACCTCATAGCACCTATGGTTCCAGAGATAATTGGATGTAACGGCCAAAAATGGCTCAAAATTGAATGTCGGAATCAGGCCTCGGAGGCCCAAATTTTTTTTGCGCCTTTCCATTTTACGCCAAAAGTAGCAAAGCCTCGGACCTCGGGCTAGGCTCATTCGATAGCTCTAGACCATGCGCATCTTTTGAAGTGCTCTGGATAGTCCTGAGAGTCCTGAGATTTCGAAAGCTTTACAACCAGTCATTAAGTATTAAGTGTCTATCACCGTGTATCACCACTTGAGTTACGTTCTACCACGTTTTACCACGTTTTACCACCAAACCCCACATCCCACTCAACTTCATTTTCAAAGTTTTAGGCTTCACACAAATATTCACACATAAACATACTTAGAAATCTTAGAAAAGCTTAGAAATCATGCCGCTGCTCAATGACATCATGAACGAGGCCTTGCGCCTCATTGAAGAAAGTCCAATCATCGTGACAGCTACAGATGCAGATTGAAGAAGACGAATAGTGGGTTCAGTGTTTTGATGTTTTCCTCTTTTTCTAGTTATTATTCCAACATATACTTGTCTACATACATGAAAAGAATTATATATACATGAAAGGAGTTACCTTATCACATCATATACTTGTCTATGTACACAAAGATTGTTCTTACGCAATGAAATCACATCTTCATGCTCAAATATGCCTGATTGTGCGTGAACGGGGCCGGTACTGCATTCATTCCCGGTTAGGATGACGGGGCCGGCCCTATAAAATCATTATGTAGAAAAATTTCGGGGCTCTGTACAAAAGAAGTACACCGGAACATCAGCATGTGGTATACATAAGTCGTAAGTTCAGCTATTAAGTTTGAACCAAACATACAACATACAAGACGGAGTAAGCACCGTTCTTAATCTCTTCCACAGTATTCTCGTTGAATGTTTCTGCTGTACAATTAAAAGCACTGATACCCACCGCAATCTTCTCGGTTACCTGAGAATGAAGACAAGTGTGAGATTTAAAACCATTGAGTGTACTGGCAGCGGCTACCCACTTGATTATCTCCTAATGCATCGAGGGGGTTCAACACTATATACAGCGCCTTTTTACGTTTTCCAAACAACCAGAAAAATGTCTCGGCAATCCGAGTTTTGCCAAAGCCTGTTCCGGCGTGAAAGAAGACGTCGTGTCCTTTGACCAAGCGTTCAATTACTCTGATCTGCAACTTTTTTGGCTCTTGGCCGTAGCGCTTTCGAAAAAGTTCCCGGATTTGCGCACGCAGTGATTTCGAAGATTGACGAAGGATACGTTGGCTCAAAGCTACTCGTCCGGTAGCCGTTGCATTGGTGGATGGCCCGTCATCATCTTCCCAGTCGTCATCAGACTCGCATACTGGTTGCTGCGTATTGACATTGGTGCTGATGGTATGCTGAGCCATTTGGATGAGTTGATCGATGATGATATTCACGATTTGGCTCTCTTGCTTCAACGTTGTCTCGACCAACCACTTTCAAGTCAATCAAATCAGTTTAAATCAGATTAAACTGGTTTATTCGCTCATCAAATTTCATTTGACCCCGAAAAACTCTTCTCGATCCTCTTGCAAGGGCAAGAGGAATGGTTGAGCTTTGTCCAAAGAGCAAAGTTGTTCATTCGGGAATTCTGAACAATTTGCTCTCCTCAGATTTCGTGTACACTACGGTCCAAAAGCGATGTAATGGATACATAATTTCACAGTCTGTCTCAAGGATTCCGTTTTGAGATCTTGAAAACGTACATAGTAAATAGGATCCCAGCTACAAAACATTGACATGAACGGTATCTTTCAGGTATATATTTTTTACATCACAAAATTGGTGTATCAGACGACTCCCTAGGTTGCGAAACTGTGTGGATCATCGGGAGGAAAGGCAGATCGAGAGAATTTTAACCCGATGGGGGTGCATTTTTACAAAAAACTCATTGCCTCACGTTGGCACTTTCTTATTATCCACATTTCAGGGATTGGGAACTTGGCAAGGAAGTTGAAATAAATAAAACAGTACTTTCAAGTTTACACTTTTCAGTTCAGTTGTGAGTACAAATAACAGAGACATTGGGAGATACTGTAATCCTTTTGGGAGACAATGATGGGATAAAAACTACATCGTATACGAGTGATATTAGGGAGTGGACCAAAAAACAGACAACGATGAGATGGATGAATCTGGCGATTACAATGAGGTTATGATTTCCATCAATTTGAGCCGATTCAAATCAAGGAAATGTAAAGAAAGATTTAAATAGGAGATAGAGCCTCGGATATGAATGGATTTGGTAGCCATTGAAGGGTAGAGAGTGGTAGAGATCGAAGATATCAAAAGGAAAACCAACCCCAAAATATTTCGATAAGAAACTGTTTGATCGAAGCGTTATGAAACTAATAAAACGAGTCATTGGAAGAACGGATGTAGAGGAGATGAAGACCAATGAATGACAAGGTCGATGGGTCACAAAAAACGAAAAAACACTGATATGAAACTGATTAAATGATTGATGACAACAAAGAAAAAAGAGAGGAAAACATCGAGTCGAGTGAAAAGCAGGCCAAGATCTGAAGGTCAGTTGTTTTTCGTGACTTTGATTTATGCAACTCATGAGCTTACCACATATCAGGACTTGAGGACCGACCAAAGCCTGGTTTGTAACAGGGCTTTGGCCCCAGCTGGTCACTTTAAGCTGAGGTCCTCTTCTATGAAAACAAAAGTTATATACGAGCTATGTCTTGGGTATATAGATGGGCACATCTATGTTCTGATGATATATTGGACTGCTAGAATAAATGTATCTTCTGTTTATATTTCGAGTACATCAGCTTTACATGCATTCTTCATTATGAAGATGTGTTTCGTGCAAACTTATCAAGTTTATGTTTTGAGTACATACCATATTTGGAACTGGGAGATGTCCTGAAATGTAATGGAGATGTCGTGACTATGGTCGTTTTGAGTACAAAAGGGCCCTTAAAGTTTGGACCGTAGTGTAGTGTCTCAACTACAGAAGATAATTGTCTGTATGGGATTTTTACCCGAGCGACTCTCATCGGGTCCCTGCTGGTACACCAAAAAGCTCTGATAATTCGCAAGTCCCTCTCCAGGGCACCGAGCTTGTGAAGGTATGAAAGCCCCTGCGAGTTTGGGACTTGTGTTAAGTTAGATACTTTTCCTCGCGAAGTTTGCCTGTAATTATGAAGGAGTTCCTTGTACCACCATGTCTTGCGAGGATTCTCATTGGCTGGAGATATTTTCTGTTCACACGAAGCGCTTAAAAGCGCTTGAGGACGTGCTGTGCTTGCAAACCAACATCCTCAAGGGACACGTAAAATCAAAATGCAGGAATTTAGCCGGTCAAGGCTGTCTGGCTTCTTCCTCATATGAATCATTTGGCCGGGTTTTGCAATCACAGGTTTTGTCTCATGAGCCACTATCATTCTCACAAGGGATTACTTGAAAGTATGTTTTTTACAGCTCCCTTCCATACCACTCATTGCTTTGAAAACATCTGAAGCTTGCAGGATTAATAGTGTTCAAGGAATTCAGTTGACTTGAACTTGAAGCTGAAGTTGAACGAAGGTCGGGTCGGCCCGTCTCAGCCCCGCCTGACGGCTCCCATTTCTTGCAAGTATGTTCGGGGGCGGGCAGGGTATGTATGTCGGGCGGTGCGCTTTGTGTTTTAATGTGCCAGGGTCCAGCCCAATGGACGATCACCTCAGCATCTTCGACCTAAAACTTCACGACGATTTCAGAAAGCACCACCACACTGTCAACGATCCCCTTACGATTGAATTTCAACCATTCTTGGAAGCTCATATAGTCAGGCAATCGTCAGGAAATCATGGCAACCTATCAATCCCGGCCCAACTTAGTACCCTCAGCACCTTCTCACGTCGCGAGTCCATCTCCAGGTCCTTCCGGAAGTCTTCAGCCTGGTACAAAGGTTCAAGTTGGAAAGTATGTAGTCAAAGTGGACAAGTTTCTCAGTGAAGGTAAGCAACAATTGAATCTTTCAAACTAAAAGGAGTTGTTCTAGAATGGAAGCAAAATCATTCTATGCTGGCATCCAATCACTCTCGAGCCTCGCTCTCTGGAGCTCCTGCAGCCTCGAGATCCCTGTGACTGCTTCAATCTGATCGAAAAAGAGAGCAAACAGCAAGCAGTGTAAATTTAATAAATTGTATAGGATCTTGTGCTGAAATGACTTCTATTCCATAGGGGGTTTCGCCCATGTGTACGTTGCTAGTTTGGTTTCACCTTCCAGTGTTGAAGGCTTTGCGCCCACTCAAAACACATTTGTCTTGAAGCGGATGGCTGTACCCGATAAAGCCGGCCTTGTGGAGGTGAGGAAGGAGGTGGATGTAATGAAGCAACTGAGGCCTCACAAGCATGTTGTATATTTCATCGAAGCCTCTGCATCCTCTATTGTGGGTGGGTCTGGGTATGAAATATTCATCTTGATGGAGCTTTGTCCAGGTAAGTTCAAATTGATTTACTTGATTCATGTTGGAATGCTAGTCACTCATCAACTCTGAAATTGTTTCCAATAGGCGGTGGCATAATTGACTTATTGAATTCACGTCTACAAAACCGCCTGACTGAGTCTGAGATTCTGAAGATATTCAGCGATACAGTCGAAGCGGTAGCTCATATGCACAGTCAGACCCCTATCTTGATGCACCGTGACTTGAAAGTACGTCGATTCGGATCAATCAATTGATAGTCTTCAACGTCTCACTGCTCTCTACATACAGGTCGAGAACATCCTGGTGGCCGCTCCTAATCTCTACAAATTGTGCGATTTTGGCTCTACTACCACTCCGCCAACAACCCCACCCCAAAGCACCGCTGAGATCCAGGCATTAGAGGCGGATCTGAACAAGCATACAACTCTTCAATATCGAGCTCCTGAGATGGTGGATGTGTGGAGCCGTAAAGGTGTCACCGAGAAAGCAGGTACGTTCTTCACCGTGATGTAAAGAGTGGCTTTTTTTCTAACCTCGAGTTTTTAGATATTTGGGCTTTAGGCGTCTTTCTCTACAAACTTTGTTATTACACAACACCCTTCGAGGAGCATGGCCCGATGGCAATCCTCAATGTTCAATACACCATTCCTTCTTACCCTGCTTACAGCAACTCTATCAAGTATTTGATCGGTTAGTGAATCTTGTCAAGACACTTGAACTTCAACTCAGCTTGTGCGTCTTCACAGGTACCATGCTTCAGAAGTCCGCACTCAGTAGGCCGGACATCTGGCAGGTACATGAACATACGTGCAAACTGCGAGGTATCCAGCCCCATTTGAAACGGGTAAGTCCAATGATGGCTTCGCTGTATGATCACTGTGATGATGTGACGTTTGTTCCGAATTTTAGCGTGCGAGCAGAGCCGCAACATCCTTGGGATCAGGACCCACACAGCGATCAGGGCAAGCTTCATCTATCGCGAATGTAGCCCCTCAGTCCGGCAAATCTGAAGGCTTGGATGCTATTTTCACTAGCGCACCATCTGTACCCCTCCTCACCCGTCAAGCTGACGTCGTCGTGCCTATGCGGCGCGGTAGGCCGATGACGAAACCCAAAGATGTGGCACCCAGTAATGCCATAGACACATCTGGCGGTTCTGCTACCAAGCTTGAGAACAGCAACGACAATAATTCCACGTGGAAGTTGCCTTCCAAGGTTGGTGCACCTGAAGAGTCTGATCTTTTCGCCAGGGAAGCTGCCGCTGGGTTTGGAGATGCATTCATGCTGACATCGCCGCAAAGCGGTCCCGGCACAAGTCGGTTGACCTCTGCGCCGGTGTCACTCAATCATCTCCACACAACGTCTCCTGACCACCAAGGCAAACCCAAATCCGCGCTCGAGCAGAGGAAAGTGGCAGATATAGTGTTACCAGCCACAAAGCCAACTCTTCCTTTCGAAGATCTTCTACCTCCTGCGTATATCAAGAAGGCTGAACCACTTAGCATGAATACGATACGCAATGCTCGAGCAGATGGGAAATTTCCTCAATCAAATCGGCCTGCTAAAAGGGACTCCTTCACTGGTCCATCATCGACGTCATCTCCAAAAATCGGGCATACGAAGCAAGCCTCCGGTGCCATCGCCATAGGCTCCGGTGGCCTGTCACAAAAAACTGGGCCTCAATCGCTGAATATGCACACCACACATGAAACTCGATCGTCGCATACTAGCTTCACCTCCACGAAGGTATCTATGTCATCCTACAGCTTCAAGCAACCTTCTCAAGCCCCCTCGGCACCATCCTTATCAGAGTTACTGAAGAAAGACCAAGCACAGCTGGTCAGTCGATCTGTCCAGACGTCACCCAGTCTTATCTCTGGCCTGATCAAAGAGCTTATGCCTACTTTGCCATCAAAGAATCCGATTGGACAACCATCTTTTTCAGAAAAGAAATCTACAAATCCAAAACCACCGGTCAATTTCCTCGCCGACGACGAGGATGACCTTGCAGCTTCTGCCCAGCTAGGTTTAGGAACACATCCCCCTATCAAAGAACAGTTAGCAAACAAATATCAGTCAGCCAACACGCTACGCAACAATCATCAGTTTCGACCGACTCCCAAGGCTAAACCTTCCGGATCCACTGAATTTGCCGGTGAACCTCCATTACCTTCTCGGCCACTTGGCAAAACAGATATCAAGACGAATGCCGTGTCGAATGCCTGGAAACCAAGTCCAAGTAGCAATTCATCTAGCGACTCGGATGATGAACTAGAAGAACCAGAAGACCCAGAAGGATTGGCGAAATTCTCGGCACATGCAAAATCTACGAGCCCACCTCTGCCAGCGAAGTCAGATTTCAACCCGGTCAACTCGATCCTCAAATCTACGAAGGATCATTTTGTCCCAGTACGAAAATCTTTCAATCAGCTTTCAGCAGCTAGCACATCCAACCAATCTACTTCACCAATAAACCCCCCTGCCCAACCTCCAATAGCTCCAATAGCTCCATCGACAACATCGATTTCAGTCGCCTCCACATCGGACTTGACCACTACCACGGAGGAAGATGACGACATCAAGGCTCGGAGGAGGGCTGCAATTGCTAAATTCGCACCTCCTGCGGCCTCTCCGCTACCATTGGATGACAATGAACGGGACCCATTCTCTTCGCGTGCTCAAACCCGATCTACTTCACCCGAAAACAGACTATCATCGATGTTGACTGGCTCGCGATTGGCCCGGAATCCAGGTCCTCCACTGCGAGCACCAAAGCCACAGTCATTAAAGTCTGCAGCTGCAATCACGAGTTTAGTGTCTCGATATGAAAGCCTATCAACAACAGGAGATTCTCAGTCTCCCGCCACTTCTCCTCCAGCTGGCAAGAACGGTTTCTCAAATAAGATTGCCACAGGTCTCAAGACGTCAACTACAGGTAACGGTCAAAGACAAACCTTCAAACCTACACCGCCCAAATCATCAAGTTCGAATAAACCAACTCCTCCTACAAAGAGTCATAATTACACACGGTCAGCTGTGAGTAATATTCAAGCAACATCAATTGCGGGACAACTTGAAAAGCATCAAGAAGAAGAAGAACCCGAAGAAAGATTCAATGGAGTTAACGATATGAAATCAAAGTGGGAGACTGGAGCTTTGAAAAGAGCTGGAACAATGACCAGAGCGCCTAGAACGGATTATGGTCAAAGCTAATGAATAACTTATGCTGGATTGAATCAATGATTTGCAATTTTTCATCTTTCTTTTTTTCTTTTCTTCAATCTTTGTTTTGTTAGCTCGTTTTGCATGAATTCTTTTGTGATTAATATAAATACAACGTTTTTAATTTTGATAGAAATGATGTGATTATAACTGTATGATAGAATGAATAAGTTCAAATATGAATATTGAATGTATAGAAATAATTTTCTCCAAAATCCTTTGCTTATTTTATTAATGGAACTCAGTTACAAACTCGTCCCGACTCCTTTAAAACTTTGACGTCTGTTGATCATAGTGCAAAAGTCAAAATTGCCGGCTTGAGCCTTAAGCTACATTTGATGTTTCCAATACGAGTTGCACAATCGTACTCTAGCTCCCCACTTCATCATGTATCTTCACTTTTTGTCTGATGCTCCAGTCATAAAGTACACTATATTCAATATATTAATCTGTTATTCTTTCTTAAGACCGGCTTAATCTTGCCAAGTTGTACATACATCATCCTCGTCTGCAAATTTGGCTGAGATCTGTTCGATTGAACACCTTGACCGTTCTCAAACAAACTTTTGTCTTCATAAGCAACTTTGAAATTTTCCTTCTGGTCTTTCGTTAATCCCTCAGGCTCCGGCCTCGACGGTCGTCACAACTCAGCCCGGCAAGTTCCGGGTAATTTCACGGTCGAGTACCCGGAAAACGCCGATGACGTCATAGGGGTTCTAGCTCATCGGTAGAGTGCTCGCTTAGCATCCGTGAGGACATGGTTGCGAGAGGCGCTGGGTTCGATTCCCAGGTACTCCATGCTTTCACCGTCTTTTGCAGTCAGTTATATCACCGTGGGCAAAAGTCCGTCGCATCCGGGTTTGCGACGACAGGACGCTTCCCACGGGTCGCAGCAACACATGTACGCTACATACACAAAAGTGACGTGCGACCCCGTGGTATCTACTGCGACCAGGCCCGTCACACTGCGACAGGCTGTGACAGGTTGCGACAGTGCCCTATCTTGCCTTGCATGATGCGACATTGGCCTTTCATGCCGATTTTGAGCTTTCTTGATTTCCTCGTTATTTCGCACCCATCAATCGTTACCTATTCACAGCAACTTTCATCTTTTGTTATGATCATTTGCACTTGCTCAACATGCATAACTCAAACGTGCATCGACGAAAACGGCCAAACTTGTCGTGGCCAATGGAAGACATCTTCAACCGGGCTGAAACACCATAAACTCGATCTTGAAGCATCACTTGCAGAACCAAAGGCGGACGATTCCGAAGACGATTTGCCTGGTGTTGCAACAGCAGAGGAATATGTCAAACCAGCTGAGGATTGGACCCCTACATTGTCTATCACCGGTAAGACCACCCACTGTTACGTTCTGTTTAGACCAGAATTGATCTGATCATATGGTACCTTTACGATTACATTAGCCGTCACTCTTGTTTGCATGTTCTTAGGGTGGCTACATATCGCCTGTGGTCTGAGTCGCATCGATTGTGCGAAGGCCCAAAACTTCATCATGCGCATACTCAAACTTTCTCGTGAGGATGAAAGAAGGGATCGTGAGATCCATGGTTATTCAATGGATGCCGCCTGCTATGCTGTACCTAAGGACGTTCGAACAATCATCAGGAATTTATCAGTCTCTCCGGACCTAGTCGAACGGGTTTGCTGTCCTGTTTGCTTCAGCCTGTATCAGATCGCTGAGGCTCCGTGGACTTGCACCTATCAAAAGACGGCTCAGGCTCGACTATGTGGCGAAGAACTGTTCACCTCGAAAACCAATTTCCAAGGTATTAGCGACAAGGGGAAAATTCGTCAACCTACGGATTCGATGCACCTGACACCATCACATATCGGTGTCCCGCGAAGCGTGTATGTTACACAGCCCTTGTCATCGTGGCTCGAATGGCTACTCAGCAAAGACTTTATTGAGGAAGACATTGAAGCATGGAAGCAGGAACTTGCTCACGCCAAAAGCTCTGACATCATCGACATACAGCAATCTCCCGCGTTTGCCAAAATCATCTGGAATGATCCTCAACCCTCTGATGAAGCTACAAATCCGCCCCCTCTCAACTTGGTTTTCTCACTCTTCATCGACTGGTTCAACCCTCGTGGGAATCGTCAGGCAGGAAAGCAACAGTCATTTGGTGTACTTTCATACAACTGTTTAAATCTTAGGCCATCAATTCAAAATTTAATGAGCAATACGTGTGTCCATGGCATTACAACCGGTCCAAATTCACCCGACATGACGACTATCTCCAACATTTTGGAAAGTACAGTGGATGAACTTCTTGCGCTCGAAACAGGTATCAAGATTCCTACGTCTCAGTATCCTCAAGGTCGGTTGGTTCGCATCAAATTACTTTCGCTCTTAGGTGACAAGGTTGGAATGCATAAGGTTGCTGGATTTGCATCACATTCAGCAACCTATTTCTGTTCATGGTGCTGGGCTAATTCTAACGACATCGGACAAATGATTATCGCAAAATTGAGGAACAAGAGAGAAACATTGAAAGCATCTCAAGAGTCTAGAAGCGTAAAAACACTGAAGGCAAAAGACGACATTCTGAAGGTCACTGGGGTCCGTTGGTCCGAAATGAATCGATTGGTTTATTGAGACCCTTGCCTTGACCTCCCCCTAGGAGTCATGCATAATTGGTTCGAGGGTGTCTTACACCAACACTTTTGATACCGATGGGGATTTGTCATACCCTCAAAGGACGACCAAGCTCGAACAAAACGCAAAAGAGCCGAGCCATCATCATCCAAGCGATCAGCGAAAAGGCCAACCTATGAGGAAGGAGGTGGGAACGCGGTGGATTCTGACAAAGATTTTGAAGATGAAGATGAAGATGAGGAGCTCGATTCAGGTTGGAATGGGGGACTGTTTACTGAAGAGAATATCAAGTTGTTTCGCCATTGCATGAAGGATATTGTATTACCTACCGGCATCACCAGGCTTCCATCAAACCTCGGTGAATCAAAACACGGAAAGCTCAAAGCATCACAATGGCATAGCTTATTCGCGTTCATCATACCTCTGATAGTTCTTCAAATCTATGTGTTAGACGTGGAGGATATCCTGGTGGACTCAAATAGGGGTCGAATTCTCTTAAATATTGCTGATTTGGTACAGTGTACCAACATTGTCACTACAAAGGCTGTCACTAGGCATGATGCAGATATGTTTGCTTTTTTTTACAAGCGATATCACAAAAACTCTCTGTGTATCTTTGGTAATATGGGGGTCGTGCCAAACCATCACTATGCACTCCACATTCCGGATCAGCTCAGGCGCTGGGGCCCTCTCAACCAAGTATCCGAATTCGCGGGTGAGCGCTTGATTGGGATGTTACAGGGGATTCAGACCAACACGCACTTAGGTAAGTCTGGTCTTATTAGCTGTTTTGGGTACTAGGACTCATGGATGTATTTGGAATTGGTATTTCCAGCTGAAATGGATAAGACAATGCTCCGTCGATTTGCTCAATTGCAACGACTAATGGGTGATCATCCCATTGACGAGAATACAGTTTCAGAAGAGCTTACAAAATCCAAAGCGGCCAGGAGAAAGATTGAACTCAAAGATTACAAATACGATGCATTGCTTTCCTATGTGAAATCGAAGACGCCTGAGGTTCGCAGTCATCGCAAACTTCCTCATCCGCGCAACGCAAAGGTCCTACATCCACACGCAATCCCAAAACCTTCGTGGAAGATCTCCCAATATCTCTCGGTGTCCGTCCTAAAACCCAACAACTGCATTAAGTACAAGGATAATGGGAAAACAGCCTATGCCATGATCAAGCAAATTTACGTGTTTACTAACCCCTCAGGTGATGAACAAACCGAGCTCTTGGTAAATCCCATTCTAAACGTGTTTCCTAAGGACCTATCATCACCATCAAAACATTTCAGGTATATTCTTCACTTGCTAAAATGCATCGTTGGTCAAGTCGAAGACCGTTGTATCTTTGTATCTCCAAGCAATGTAATTGCGGTGGCTGCTTATAGACTCTTACCCAATGATACACTTTCTGTATCAGAGGGAGGAATCATTTTGCGTCCTTTTGATCATCAATCTCAGTTAGAGTAGTTTTTTCAATTCACTTTCTCACTTGTTTGTTATCTCACTTTTTCTCAGTTGTATTTTCTCGCTTTTTATCAGTTGTACACGAAAGTCAACGACACGCGGTAATTGCAAAGAAACAAATTAACGAAAGACTTGAAAAGAAATAACAAAATTGAGAAACTTAGATCGTAAACAAACATCGAGAGATTTGAAAAGGAACAAATTAACAAAAGAATTTAAAATAAACAACGTGAACAAGTTACAAAATGAAGAACCTAGATGTAAACAAACATATCAACGAGAGACTTGAAAAGGAACAGCGTAGTTAACGAGAGTCTTGAAAAACTTGAAACAATGAAAAGAACAGTACAACATGATGGTCTTTCAATCATCCTCAAGATCAATAGGTGCATTGGCTTTGCCTTTGCCTTTCCCTTTACCTTGTTCGGCCTCATCATCAGTATCGTCGTAAAGATCACCGAAATCGCCTTCATCATAGCAATCCGAGTCAGATTCATCGGGTTCGTTCATCTTTACATTTTCATGATCATCCACTGAATGAGCAACTGATCCTTCATCGCTATCTTCGGCATCTTTGTCTTCTTCACATAATTCATAGGCTGGTAAGTATACGTCAAGGTATTTGCCATTGAAGGCTTTGTCAGATAACCTTTCATCGGGATGTGTTTGAGGAGAAGGAAACAATGATTGGGCCGCGTCGGGTAAGAAGGCAACCTGATTGGCATTGGGAATGAGTCGTTTTTGGCCCGAGGAAAGATTGTTAAACCAGCTTGCTTTGTAAAAGTCAATTGGTAAGTCTCTAGGAGCGCGGGAAAAAGCGGATGGGACTGGCACTTTTGGCAATCGACGCTCGAGGTGTGGAACCGCCTTTCCAGAAACTTGCACCGCTTTTTGCATTTCGATGTCTAATCGTCTAAAGAACTTGGAGGCGTTTTTTGATCGGTAGGCCAACGTCTTGATGGTAAGGTAGTTTTTGCCCGGCTCTTGTTCATCATCGCTATGAGCAAGTACATTTTCACAAAGCGCTTTATAACGAGGAGGGTATTTGGCACGGTTAACATCGAGGAAACGGACGCGGGCCTGTTTAAGCTGTGTTCAATGAAGTAAAGGACTTTTTCGTCAGTGAGATGTACTCAAACAATGGTTCTTCACGACTCACTCGTTCACGATGCTTTTGTACAAGCTTCCTGGCACTTTCGCTTTCGGCGCGACCGGGTGGTTTGAGCTCAGATTTAAACTTGCCTGCCATCCAGTATTGCTTCTAGTTAGTGTGTAAGCTGAGATCACGCGAGACATAGGTAAAATGATGAACTTACTGGCCATCCAGTAATGCACGTAGTGATTGTAAGCTGAGATGAAGCGAGACATTGAATTTACATGATCTGGATTGACGTTCATATAGTTGTAAGCCCCGGTGGCCATCAGCTGACGGAACGTGTTGAGGGCGGTGAGTCGACAGGCCGAGTTGTACAGCGAGTCGGCAGCCTCGTTCAGATCAGGACCCCAAACACGGATGCCGACTTTGGCTAAGATACCGTGGATGTAGAGGATGTACATCTCATCCAAATTGGCCATTCCACGACCAATCTTACCATCACCGCCGCGTAACGATTTCAGGGTAAGTATATTGTTTTGAGCGACAACGTCGGCACTTGCAGGATCAAGCAGCGCTGCTTCAATCTGTTCTGTTTTTGAGAACCGAGCGTAAAAGGCCTTTAGCAGGCTCGGGTCAATGGGAGCAGGAACATCGTTCGCCTTGAACAACCCCCACATAATCTTGATATGGAGGAACAGGGCGTCCTGTGAGGTGGAAGTCAGGTTTTAATGTTTGTTTCATCAGCAATCTGAAACCTGAATGACATACCTTGGTGGTTTTGAAGTCGTTTGGGAAATCAGTCGATAACAACTGAAGTGGATGGCGTCGGCGTACAGGCGGAGTAACTGGTTTTGCTGGCTTTGGAACCGGGGTCTTAGATTTGCGAGGTCCTTTTTTAGCAGACGAGGTCGGTGTTGAATAAGCGCTTGATGGTAAAGGTTGTTTCAATCGGTCTTGTTTGGACGAGGTATCAGGAGTGTTTTTGGTAGAGTCGTTAGGGGTCGACTTTCTGCGTGAAGATGAACCACCGAGCTCTTTGAATTGATCTCGGAGGCCGGAGATGATCGTTTCAAACTGTGCTGCCTGCTGTTTCAGGCTATCAGCAATAAGAGCTGATATCGCAGAGTTGGGGTCGGCAGCAGCAGCGGCAGCAGCAGCAGCGGAGGCTGGTTCTTGCGTGTTGATGGCTTCGTCTTCACATTCCATGATGAGCAATAAAAATGAGAATGGATGTTTGGATAGATAGTTGGATGGTTGGTTGGATGAAACAATGAGACAATGAGTTGAAGTTGAGTTGTAAAAGTGTGGAAGAAGACCGTCTTTATAGCCAACATCATGAGAAATTTCACTGCAGTTCCGTAAAAAAAAAGCCTGGGTGAGAATGTTGACGTATAGGCGATGCTCAGGGGTTCAGCAGTTTAGAAGTTTGAAAGGAATGCTTACCCGATTGAGGAGTGGGCACGAGAGCTGAGTGGCGTATGGAATGGGAGGTTAGGCTCACGTTGCATCACAAAGGCGGGATAATCGTAGGGTGGTTGCATTCCAAAGGGTCCTGTCAGGTCATGTCGCAGCTTCGAGGAGCGTGTCGCAATGTAAAAGGCCTGGTCGCAGTAGATACCACGGGGTCGCACGTCACTTTTGTGTATGTAGCATACATGTGTCGCTGCAACCCGTGGGAAGCGTCCTGTCGTCGCAAACCCGGATGCGACGGACTTTTGCCCACGGTGTATGTTTCATGAAGAGCTACTGGTGGAGAGTGGGCCATCTTTGGCCAAGCTTTTTGGCTGCAATGTTTGGATTAGTAGATGTGTGATTACGGCACTCAAAGCAATCAGGTCCAAGCCACCTTTCTCGGAAACCTACTTACATGGTTTTCATTTTTGCAGGGACAAGAAAAACTTGGAATTTCCCACCTGGTTTTTAGTTTTGAGGACCACTCCTTCCTACTGCTTGTTTCCCTCTCTCAATCATTGTGATTTCACCAACATGCCTTGTGTTGGCACACGAGCTCAATTGATATCTGACCTTGTGAAATTGTCTCTCCATCTCTTATTGGTTATCAATCTTACCTATCAATCACCTTCTTACTTACCTCGGCAAGTCTTTCTTCACTTCGAATTGATGAAAACCGGAACCTTATTACTCCTTGAAAACTCTCAAGAAGCCGTCACTATCTCAATGATTACCTTAGTTGGCGCTTTGGAAACCTACCTAAATGGATGCACGAGGCTCGCAGAGGCCAAATTGAATCTTGGAGCGATAGATGAGCGTGGAAGAGGGGTAGTCTTACATACATACAAACCAGGTGCCGGCCTGTATCTTAAAAAAACCTAATTCTTGGCAGACCTAGTTTCATCCCAAAACTAGGTTTCCGCAAAAGGTGGCTCGGACTTGATCATCTTGAGTGCCGCAAATGATTGCGTGTTGAACATAATTTTGCATTGTACATATAGGAAAAAAGGCAGCCACAAATACAGTACAAGTAGACACAGAAAAGATACGACACCCTCAGGGCCAAAAGATCACTACAGGGTGACATATACTTTCTGCGTCTACTTGTACAGCTATACTAGTATTGCCATTACCTCAGTGTGCTTCACAATATTAATAAATTTAGTATTGTATATTGTACCTGGGTTCAGGTATGATACTAAAAATTGTACCAAACCTGGCATTGCCTATATAGAACTTGGTGGGGGACTGCAATTTTGAGCAACACAAAGCAAAAAGCCTACACAAGAAATGTTGGGCAACACATTGGGTCAGACCATTGCCTGATGTGTTGCCCCTGTTTGGTCCCCCTTTTCTCCTGTCGTAATGCCGTGCACTACCACTGTCAGCAACACAACTTGGCAACTTATAGTCAGAAACTTCTGACACTTTCTTGACACTTTTTTTCCTTATACCTTGATACTTCAACAACTATTTTAATACTTTTGATACTTCAAGTAATTTTTTTGACTTAAACACTTCAATGACTATTTTCTTATTCTTGTAATATTTTCTTTTTCTCAAATATAATTCAATTGTGTATATCAAAGTTTTCTTGAGATGGTATTGCAAGATATGTTGTGTTGTGAAGAATGGTGGGAAACACAAAATGCAACAGTGAGCAACACAAACACTGCCTTTGCTAGCTGTGTTGCATCTGCAAGCTAATAAGAAATGCATGCACTGTGTTGCACACAATGGGCTCTGCTGGAAACACAAAGAAATGGCCCCACATTGGGTACTGTGTCATTCTCTGTGCAGAGGTACAGTACTATACTGGTATTGTCAGATAGCCAGAATGAAGTGGTACATAGGCCACCTTACTTACCCAGGCTGCCAATGGAAGTAATACTAGGGCTCTGCTGCCTGACAATACCTTGATTGGGGTGGAAATCTCAGTTGTGCTATGGTAGGTGTGGAGTATCCAGGCAGGAGGCCTCTTTTGATAAACATAAGATACACAAAATATTCTCAATCCAAAAACAGTTTGTGGGCACTCAAAGGGCTCCAAGGACTTGTTCTTGTGCAAAGAAAAATTTACAAAGTGCACAAGACCATTTGTGTAACTATTGCTCCAACCTGGCCCTGTCCCACTGAGATTTAAGTCAGGCCCAGATCATTGGGCACATGATTTTATGCGTGGGCTCATGTCTAGCCCCAGAATTATCCAATTCTGGCTCAGGATTTGACCTGGTCCAGTGGCCTCCCTCACCTGGGAAGCTTGATGCTTCCACCATATTTGATTACTTAAAATTCCATCGAGAGAAATCTGGCTTGCAGCAATGGTAATTTGGTAAGCACAGCAACAATTGAGCCCACTTGATTTTGTCAATTCTAAGGGTAGCTTTCAAAATGGTCTTGGCAAAAAAGTCAGCTGAAAGCAAGCCTTTTCTCACACAGAGCTTTGCAGTGATGCACACAACCCAGTCCTCAGTGAGTTGCACTAATTTGTGCCCTGAGGTATTGAGACAAACTAGCCTCTACAAGTCTATGTGAACTGTGAGGTGAGTCCCTCCCAGTTTGAACCATTCTTACCTTTGAGGTCAGAGTGGTATGTTTGGGGCATTGGCACAGCCTGGCCTCCAGGTTTGGTTCATGTGAACCAGACCCCTGACAAGGTTGGTTTGTGAGAACCAAACCTCCAGACAAGATTGGTTCACAAGAACCAACCTGTGTCACAGCTGACTGCTACAAATGGGCTGGGGGAGGGAGTATACATTCCCAGTTCATCTTAATTATCCTCTTTTAAGTGTGGCTTTCTACAAAGCGTACATGTAACTTATCCTTTCCAAGTTTGGCTTTCTACAAAGCCTACATGTAATTCTTTCCTTCAGGGGCGGGCGGGTGGTTTTTTAGAATTTATCGCAAGAGACTTCTTTTGACTTAGTGAATTGATGATTGATCAATTGAGCTTGAGGGTGTGAGTGATTCAGTAACATCAAAAAAATTTGCACAAGAATTTTCACAATTCGTCTGAGCGTGGACCGCTGATTCAAAGCACTCAGGGCTTACCCTCAGCTACACTAAGTACCCCTGGGCTTTTGAACCATGTTGTACCTCCAGCGTTCTCTCAAAGAAAAGTATTTCTTTCTTCTTTCAAATATGAATCAAATTTATCAAAAAACAAACATGTTAAAGAGCATAGAGAAACAGGAAACAAAAGCTGATGTTTGTAAAGTGTTTTCAATGAGTGCAAACAAATAAAAATGGATTGAAATGAACTGAATCAAGATAAAATTAAATTAAAAGTGATATACAGTCAAACCTGCTCAATCACATAATTTGGGTGGAAGACTTTTCCTATGCATTTTGACGGGTTATGAAATCCTGTTGTCAAATTTGGCAGTAAAAAGCATCAAGATTGAGGAATTTTTCTATGCATTATCACGGGTTATCCAGCTGCGTGGGTATGCAATTGCGCGGGTTCGACTGTATTGTGTTGGTTTCTTTTTTATCATTTTCTTTCCAATCTGAAGTACCATTTCACAAAAATCTCCAAAGAGTGGTATGTCTTCAGTTGCCCATATTTGACCACTAACAGATCTAAATCATTTGAGTGGCCATTGCACCACAGTTAGCTGTGCATCCTTGACTGGCTATCAAGAAAAATCACTTGAGGTACAAGAAGCCACTGGTTGTGCTGGGTATTCTGAGCCAGGAGGGATTAAAGTGGATCTTTTCCTGCACGAGGCTGTACAAACTCAATGATAAGCCACATATTTTGGATTAACATATCTGAAAAATGTTGAGAGAAATGACAGCTTACTTTCAATTAATCCAACATGCATTGTGGATTGTTCAAATTGGGAGAAACCATTGGATATATGCCTCAAAGGTATTGCTTGAGCTCATTGAGTTTTCTTGAAATCTCCGCCTCAATGTAAAGGTTCAGAAAGTCTGTGTCAGCACCTTCATCAAAGGTCTTGATTGGAGGAAGGGTGGTGTGTTGAAATCAAAGATCCAGTTAAGCATGTTGTGATGTGAAAGCCAAATCCCCCAGCTACTAGTCACTGGCAGGCCAGAGACTACCACCAACTTCACAAGGATTCCAAGCAAACTTCAAAGCATCTTTGATGATGCTTCAAAGTAACTTCAGCTAGAAATCAGATCCACCAGCAGTCAATACTTCCAGAGCAATACAGTATGGCAACTGGCTACATGAAGTCAACTGGTTGTTCTACAAGCACCAGTCCTCTGTCAAGCTAAGGAGGTATCTGGCCTGGAGACTAGATACTAGATTTTGACAAGGTCACACTATCAACCCAAATATAATGCCTACATCTTTAGAAACTCAAATTTTCCACTTCAAGAAACTCAGTAGGTGCTGTTTTCTGGTGTCCACATCTCAAATTGTGGGGGGATAACATTGAAGGCCCTAGTTTTCTGGTACTCTTTCCATCCACCAATACCTTGATCATAACTCAAGATGTTTTTTCCAACAATATTCTAATTGTACCTCAAATTCTTTTTGTCCACCAATATCCCAAGTGTGACTCAAAGTGTTTGTTCCACCCACCAATACCTCAAGGGTAACTCAAAATGTTTTTCTTTCCACCAATATCCTAATTTTAACTCAATTTTTTTCTGTCCACCAATACCATAATGGTAACCTGAAATGTTTTGCATGTCCACCAATATCATAATTGTAACTCAAAACCAATATCACAATTGTAACTCAAAATTTTGCTTCCGTTGCCCAATACCTTAATTGTAACTTAAATGCTTTTTCTGTCAACCAATACTTTAATTTTAACTCGAAATGATTTCACCTGTGTCACAGGAAACGCACGGACTACACCCGTTAAAATGTATGTACGTTTCCTACGGATTGAGCCCGTAAAACAGCACACAGATCAAAGTCAGAGCGGCAGATGCATCTGATGATATATCCCGTGTACTTGAAGTCCCTCAACCCGTGTAGGGGCAGATGCATCTGGATGTACTGCCTTGATGAACTTCAACAGACAGCTACCAGATCCATCTGAGAGGCCTATAGCAATGACTGCACTCCAAGCAGAACAAGTCATTATGCACAACAGACTCATCTGTAGTGTCAAATACCTACAGACACATCTGGAGGTCCAAAGTGTCCAATAGATCAAATATACCTGAGGCAGATTTATCTGGACCCCCCAGATGCATCTGGCAAGGCGACACGCAAATCGACCAAAGGCCCTGACTGGGGCTGGTAGGACGTCCAAATCCAGATGATCAGATCAGTAAGATCTGCAGCTTAAGGAATACTCAGATGCATCTGGCAGGCTATGTAGATGCATCTGATACAGCACAAGTAACAGGTCAGATCATCTTAGAATCCTCAGATGCCATCTGAGGTAGCATGAGCCAGATGCATCTGACAGGCTACATGCACGTTATGCAAAGCAAACTTATGGCACCAATACCTCAAGTTCATACAAGTTCATACTTCATTTCATCTCACAAAAAATGGAAGAAATCGAATTAATTGAGGCCAAAGACAGACAAGCTTATTTATTTCAAGTTAGACACAAAAGAAATGAAGAGGACTACAACAATTGCATCTATTACATTGCATCTATTGACCATCATCATCCTCAACATTCTCATCCTCAACATCATCCTCATCTTCATCCTCATCCTCATCCTCATCCTCATCCTCATCCTCATCCTCATCATCCACCACCTCCTCCTCCTCGTCTACAAACTCCTGTGACTTCACTTTTTTGCCACGCTTCCCTTTTCCATTTGAAATTTTAATACTTTTAGTCTTTTGTTCTGGTTTACTCGTGTTGTCTTCTTTTTCATGTCCTTCCAGAAGTTCCAATCTAAAATGATTTGTAGTTAAATCATCCATACATTCCTGCCGATGCACCTTGTGCATTGCCTTGTGACCGACTTTCAAATCTTCAGAGCTGAGTTTGGAGCCGGGTTCTTGTATAATTTGCACCGGTATCTTACGCTTAAGAAGGCCTGCCACTGGGTCACCGGTAAGGGGAAATTGTTTACCTCGAGTGGGATTATAGCCAAGTGTATCAACTACAAACAAGGAAGGAGACAAGAAATCCCGCATCAGTAATACACCCAAGATGAGAAAACAGATCACCCAAGAAATTATCACGTACCAAGTCGTTTGTTCAAGAGACTCGCCAGCTTGGTCTTCAACACATCACTTGGCTGAGGCTGACTGCTAGTTTGTTTCTTTTGGGTTTTCTTATTTGCTTCGGATATGGCTTTGATCATTGACTGTCCTTGTGCTATGGTAGCGAAGACAGGACCTAAGCCAATTTCACAATCAGCCCACCTGGTAACACTGGGTACAGTTGTGAACCTTCTGGTCCATCCAGCGCCAGTCTTAGAGTTTGGAGGATGAGCACTTGAAGCCATCAATATGTATTTGAATTTTAAATGTGCACCATCACGGGCCAGCTAGCGGAAATGAGGGAGGTAAAGTCAACAAAAGAACAGATAAAAGTCTAGCAAAGGAGAGCACTTACCATCTTTCCAACCTTACGAACACACTTCAACGACTTTTTGTTCAAATTCTTTTCCAAGTGTTGGACGCCTTGTTCTTGCATGACTTTCTCGTGATCGACAAGTTTCTCGTAAAGAGGTCGGTATATCTCTTCTTCTTCGTTTGTAAGCAGAGGAATGGTTGCAGGAGAATCGTTGTCTTTGGGGTTATCAAGATCAGGAACACCGGCTAAGGCAAAGAAATAATCTTTGTGAAAAACCCGACATTCTTTAGCGTTGTAATTACCCCAAAATTTTGCGGCTTCTGCATTATGGAGTGCCATGACGTTGCCGCTGTTTTTGGCTTTCCGACCATTTGGCACTAACCAAAAAAAGACATGGTCAGTGAAAAATGTTATAAATCAAGTAAGTATCATGAAACTGACTTTTAAGACGTAACAAATCTACGCCGTAGGCCATGAACCTTCGATAAATATCACGAGGCCGTGGAGGACTGCCCTCACCACTAATAAACATATGGAAATTGAAATGTAAGGATCACAGATGATTAAAAAGTAGAAAGATAGGTAGATCACTTACAGCTCCTTCTCTAATACATCATGTTTCACCTTGCCAATTGCAGCCAACATCCACTTTGTCTTTTCATAGCACTGTTTTGCTAGTCTAGCCTCCGCAAGAATCTCGGGTGGAATGTGAGAGGTTTCTTGATACTTCCCTCTGGCATCAATGACACCTTGAATACGTTGGACGGGCCATGGTCTTCCCATCTTCAGAAAGTTATTGATATTGACAGTCGATTCAAACAATACAACATCTTTCTGGCCCATGCTAGCCAAATCTTCGATGGATTCTTCAGGCGGGGGTTTGGAATCAGAGTCTCGCGGCCCGGTAGGGTTTTGATTGCTGTCAGTGGGGGTGGTATTGTTCTCCTTGGCAGCAGGTGGTTGTGCAGGGTTTGCTTTGTGTTGTTTACGCTTTTGAGGGGCTCCAGTCGAGGTAATGTCCGTTTCACAATTGGTGTCATTGGTCCGTTTGTTCTGATGTTTGTTCTTACTAGAAGCTGCTCGAGTTAGACGCATGGTAAGGTAAGGTGTAGAGTACGAGTATTGTGGTTGATCAGTGCTTCAATTTGTGTGAGCTTTGAGCGTTGGATGTTGAAGATGATAGGGATGGGGTGTCACTTCGTTGGTCCGTGATACTTCGGAGATCTGGATTCTGGAGCCAGATGCATCTTCTCACGTGACCATACAGATGCATCCCACGTGATATTGTCCGCAGTCCACCTTATCCAGACCTACTTTGATGAGACAATATCACTACACCAAATTGCAAATTTACCGTGAAGTTTAGAAAATTGAGTAGACATAGAAAATTATAGAGAAGCTGGCAAGGGTCAGAAAAATATGAAAAAATAATGGGAGGACCCTTTGATGCATTCTGATTGTCTGGCATATTTTTTCTATTTTTAAAACCACAATGCATATAACACTACACAAAATATAATATCTTCTGGGCAGAAAATATAAAAACCAACAAACAGAGATATTGAGCAGTCTTGAAGAGAGATAAAAACACACAAAAATATGCATATTGTTCCTATGGCTGAGACCTTTCATTTGAGTATTTTTTTGTATTTTTAGTGTGAAAATTGTTGATTGTACTAACAAAAAACCTCCAGGATTGTCAGATTACAACCTGTAACAGAGATTGGAGGGCATAATTTGAATTCAACAATCCCTTATATCTTTGTCAATTCTTGATCAAACCACTTAATTTTTTGTTCATTGGAAAGCCAAAGTCTGTGACTATATCTTTCATCAAGACAGAAAACTTGCATCTAATTCCAAAGAATATCTATGTGGATATATAGGAAATTATTTCAATGACAAATAGCTTTTTTTGTAGCGGAGCTACAGATTTGATGTGTTAACATAACATTCAAATGCATTTCATGGCTTCCTAATGAACTAATTATCAATTGTTTTGGCCCAGAATTGCAAAAGATATGAGGGATATAGAATTCCAGATTTCCCCTTGTCACCCCTTAGCCAAATTCCAATCTCTGTTACAGGTTGTGATCTGAGAATTTTGGAGGTTTTTTGTTAGTACAATCAACAATTTTCACACTAAAAATACAAAAAAGATACTCAAATCAAAGCTCTCAATCATAGGAACAATATGCAAATTTTTGTATATTTTTGTCTCTCTCGGACTACTCAATATCTTTGTGTGTTGGTTTTGATATTTTCTCCCCAGAAGATATTATATTTTGTGTATTGTTATATGCATTGTGGTTTTAAAAATATGAAAAAATATGCCAGACAATCGGAATGCATCAAAGGGTCCTCCCATTATTTTTTCATATTTTTCTGACCCTTGCCAGCTTCTCTATAATTTTCTATGTCTACTCAATTTTCTAAACTCCACGGTAAATTTGCAATTTGGCGTAGTGTATCACGTGGGATGGACCTGGCCAGATACATCTGATGCACTGAATATCACGTGATCCCTACATCTCAGCTTGGGTGATATTCTGGAGCCAGATGCATCTTCTCATGTGACCATACAGATGCATCCCACGTGATCTTGTCCGTAGTCTACCTCAACCAGACCTACTTTGATGAGACAATATCACGTGGGATGGATCTGGCCAGATGAATCCCACGTGATATTGTCTATCATGTGATCCCTACATCTCAGATTGAGTTTGAATCCAAGACGCAGACTCACTCTGGGAGTGGGGCAGGCGATTTGTCGCCAGATTGATCTGGTTTCCCAGATCAATCTGGCACCCAAGGGTCCGTAATCTCAGGAGAATCTTGAATGAAAGATTTTGAAGGTTAGTACTTACAACAGTTCACATTTCAAATGGTCTACATGATGTTTGACATGTATGCACATATCATGTTTGACCACGAGGGTCAAAAAATAACAAGATGACCATGAGATCAATTTCAAATACACTCAATCAGTTCATTGGTTTATTCATCTTCAAGATTGAACAACCAGTCAAGGACTGTTCGAGAATCGAAGGACCCAAATTGGTATTGGGAAAAAATGCAAGGTGTGTTCAAGGCACCCTACTTGACATTGAAAAAACAAGGTGCATTCAACGCACCCAATCAGTCATCATCTCCCACCTCAACCCTGCCTGTCAGACAAAGTGCTTGGCAGGTGTCGAAGAACAACCATTTTCAATTAGTCATCTGTTTTTGGAAGTGCTGGCTGTATAATTTAAATACAATGCAATAAGCTGAAACCATGGCTAGATGTTTGATTGAATGAAACAACGCTAAACGTCTACGTAAAGAATGTGTTGACCAAAGTTGAATTAAATGGTGACGTGGCCAAAATGAATTGGAAAGAGAGTTCATTGGCCTGGTGACTGTTGGTCCTCATCCATATCCAGGTATATGTGTGAATCAGAGGGGTGTTCCAGCAAATTTATGAGGTTTGAAGTAGCAAAAAGACAGGTAAGATAAGGAAATACAGGTCAGTTGAATGAAGACACAATGCTGGCCAATCACAAAAGGTTGGATCCCCACTCAAGTCCGGTTTTATTTCCTACATCTTCAATGAGAACTGGTCCTGTTTTGTTGAAGAGCGGGAGCGGGAATATTTTTTGAAATTGTTTGAGTATGATTTTGAGAGTGAAGGAGGTGGATGGCATCAAAAGTGTTATATTAAACTAGACCTGATTTTCAATTTTGTCATCTGGGCAGAAAGACATTGGCAAATATCCTGCATCTTCAATGAGAACTGGTCCTGTTTTGTTGAAGAGCGGGAGCGGGAATATTTTTTGAAATTGTTTAAGTAAGATTTTGAGAGTGAAGGAGGGGGATGGGGTCAAAAGTGTTATATTAAACTAGACCTGATTTTCAATTTTGTCATCTGGGGTAAAAGATATTGGCAAATATCCTACATCTTCAATGAGAACTGGTCCTGTTTTGTTGAAGAGCGGGAGCGGGAATATTTTTTGAAATTGTTTAAGTAAGATTTTGAGAGTGAAGGAGGGGGATGGGGTCAAAAGTGTTATATTAAACTAGACCTGATTTTCAATTTTGTCATCTCGGGGGAGAGATGATGGCAAATATCCTGCATCTTCAATGAGTGTTGGGCCATTTTTTCTGCAAAGTGGGGGCAGAGATGATTGTTAACATGTGTTTGAGTGGAATTTAGAGAATGAGGGAAGGCTTTGATGCAAAAAGTGTTATATTGAACTATACCTGATTTTCAATTTTGTCATGTGGGGGAAGAGATATTGGCACATTTCCAACATCTTCAATGTGTTTGGGATCTATTTTGGAAGAATTTGTGTTGAAATTGGCATTACAAGTGGAATGACCAGAAGTGTGAAAAAACTGTGC
>NW_006768798.1:74777-135806 GCF_000204055.1 Melampsora larici-populina 98AG31 | reverse complement strand
GTTGGAAATGTGTCAATATCTCTTCCCCTAGATGACAAAATGGAAATTAAAGGCTAGTTTGATATAACACTTTTTGCATCAAAGCCTTCTCTCATTCTCAAAATTCCACTCAAACACATGTTAACAATCATCTCTGCCCCCACTTTGCAGAAAAAATGGCCCAACACTCATTGAAGATGCAGGATATTTGCCATCATCTTTCTCCCCAGATGACAAAATTGAAAATCAGGTCTAGTTTGATATAACACTTTTGACCCCATCCCCCTCCTTCACTCTCAAAATCTTACTTAAACAATTTCAAAAAATATTCCCGCTCCCGCTCTTCAACAAAACAGGACCAGTTCTCATTGAAGATGCAGGATATTTGCCAATGTCTTTGCCCCCAGATGACAAAATTGAAAATCAGGTCTAGTTTAATATAACACTTTTGATGCCATCCACCTCCTTCACTCTCAAAATCATACTCAAACAATTTCAAAAAATATTCCCGCTCCCGCTCTTCAACAAAACAGGACCAGTTCTCTCTCTTTGATGAGGTGACTTGGGTGTTTAGTTAACATTGGTTTAATCAGGTATGAAAATACTTGATGTATGTCAATTATTATGAATCATTGAGTGCTTTCAGCGGGCCAAATGGGTCCTATTTGGTGGGAGGACTCCACAGTTAGAATAGAGCATCATGTCAGTTCTGCTATGCTCAATCCATGTCAAACCAAAATGTCAAACATTTATTGATTGAGTGTGACACAAAAGTCTTGATTTGTATTCAATGAAGGGGTCCCAATTCAGGGCCCCCAAACTCAATGGGGATGGAATCAATGCATCAGCAATTGTCCCTGATTGGGCTTTTGGTCATCTCATAATTCATCGTGACCCTTTCGTATTCAATTTTTGTATACCTTCAAATAAATTCCAAGATGTCTGAATCAAGAACCCCGTGTCCGCTGGGACCCAAAGCCCGGCAAACAAAAAATCAATCTGGATCTGCACGTCAATTGGAAGAATTTGAAGAGATGGAATTCGAGTATGCTGAACCTTTAATTGATAGACTATCACAGGTTATCACAAATCCAATGCTGCCTATTCCCTTTGAAGAACAAGACGTGGATCATTACATGGAAGAATTGCACCACAACCACAACGATGATCCCTCAGACTCATCCTCCAATACTTCCTATTCAGATGTCGAATCGGAACCGGAAAATGCACCTGGGCCTGCTTACGTCCAACTTATCACGAATGAAACCTACCAAGAACGGCGGATCAGAGAAGCTCGACAATGGAAGGATGCCGCACATCCTATGTTTTTAACCTTTCTCAAATGTCGTCAAAAGACTTGTCATTGGGGATTATCCAAAACATGGGATCTTGATTTCAAAGAGCCATGTCATTGCAGCAATCAAAAGAAAATCAGTCGCACTTTGGACCTGATTGACATCTTTGGTGAGATTGTAATTTCTATTTCATTATGTAAACCATACATATTAAGGGTACTCAAAGTAAGTATGTACGTGTACATACTTTTTGCTATATACTTTTTTTGGCGGGGAAGGCGAGGCCAAAAGTATATTTTTTTTCTTTGTCCCCGCCAAAAAAAGTATGTAGCGAAAAGTATGTAGCGCTACATACTTTGCTTTGAGTACCCTTATTATTATAAACTAATGTAATCTACTCAGGTCAAACAAGAGTTGATGTTTTGTTCTGCCAGTGCGAACATGATCAAGTTCGGCTGATTAAGATGGGATACATTGGGGGATCGCCAGTGCATCCCCAAACCGCTTTTTCCATCCGATTACTTCATTTCCATCACTTTCTTTGGCAATATTGCAATATTAGATTGCAACCCTTTGCTCAGGCTCTCAATGCGTACCTGGATTTCAGCAACCCAATCATATGGTCCAAGAAAGGTCAACATGTAAGCTGTTGTCTCTTTGAATCCTGGAAGAAGTTGATTCATGTTCCTTCTTTGAATACCAGGCCCGAGCGTGGAGATTCAATCTGACTGCTTCCGTTGACGCTTATCGAGAGATGCTTCAATTAGAAAAAGGACTACGAGAACGAACCCTTCGACTCACTCCGTTCGAGAAGACGAGGTCCAGTTGTCCCCGGTGTTTTGGACATTACTCACGAAGCCTTCATGAAGATGAACCAGAGGTACTAGTATGTCTTGATTGCAATTTTCAGCAACGTCGACATAAGTCCGCTAGTGTGGAACTGGATAGTATCCATCGCACAACACCTGCAATCTTTTTACCAGCCGAACGACTCGAGAAATGGGCTCGACAGCCTGAACCCCAGCGATCTTTGACTACAGTATGTTCTGATTTATCTGTGTGGGTAGATAGGAAACTGACATGTCTTTCCCCTTTTGAATGCTTGTTAGGACACTTGTACTAAGTCCCACACGGCTGCAAACAATCAACGTGACGGGAGATCATGGCGAGCCTGTGATGACACAGGATTAATGGTTATGTGCTGTAGGCACAATAACGTCTTGGCATATGCAATTGTAGTACAGAGTGGGGAAAAGTTTGTCCAATCACTTTTAGGATTGTTCGGCTTTTAAAGACTTTTAAAAACATGTTGTACTGAACTGATCACTCTGTCTTCTATGATTACTTATAGAGCTTATTTTGCTCACGCTTTGCTGGACTGGCTATTTGACCAACTACGGACCGCGGAGGAACCAGACACAATTGTTGGCGTGCTTTACGATATCGGATGTAATCTTGAAAAGGGTCTTATCCGTGTTAGTCATGTCAAATAAATGAATAATAATCAAAATTGAATTGTTTTCTGATTTTTAATTTTCTAGCACAAGTTGTTCAAGGAAGAGAGACAGGCTGGTCGAATGAAATTCGCTACCGGTGCATGGCACTCCTATGCCCACAATTATGGCTGTCAACTGGCCTACGACCCTTGAAAGAATAAGGGATGGGGGATGTCGGATGGTGAAGGACCTGAAAGGAACTGGTTCAAGCTATCACCGCTGATAAGCCCACTTCGATATGCAACAAGCATTCATAGGCTGGTTGCTATAGACCTCAAGACCTCTCATATGAATCGCATCTGCCTTCAAAATGCAGGTAAGGAGTTTTTGCATTGTTACAAATGATGAACCATATCTAACGCTGACATGATTATTCTAGCTTGATATTCTGAATAACCACGCTCTGTCTGACTTAACTCAACAGCTTGAACGTTTGATTGAACTGGAAGAACAGTGTTGTGTATCAATGTAAGGCTTAATCTATTTTCCATTTGGTTTTGAAAATAAATGAAAGTGCTTACATAGAATTTATGATGATACACAGGCAACGGCTTGAGGACCTTCGTAACAAGCGTCGACGACCTCAGACTGCTGAGGAAAATACAGAGCTAGCTACTCTCCCGGCCAACTTGGTCTTTCTGGAGGTAGAAATCAACGAATGTGTTGCCGAGCTGGGGAGTGACGACTTTCGAGACATTCCAGAGGCCAAAGGTTTGTAAAGTCTCACCTGATCATAAGTTAGAAAGATGTTCTTACAATGAATTCTTAACCAGACCCGAGAGGAAAAGCTAGAATTTGAATCCAAGTTGCTAAGGCCAAGCTTTATGAAGCCAGAGTGGGAGTAATCGAGCTACAAAAGCGCTGGGATCAACCTGGCTTAGGTATTTCTCAATTCTGCTTTTGTCGGAGTGTTTTACTAATCAATGGTTTTGATATCTAAGGTACAAGTGTTCAAGATTCATTCAAGAAACAAATGAGAAATAAAAACCAGCTGTTGAAGCAGAAATGGAAAACATTTCATACTCAAGTTTCCAAATACAACAACACATACCTCGACCACGACCCAATAGAATGTCCAAGCCTTGAATGTACGGAGAAGATGGATATCGAGGATGTATTTTGGAATTTTGGTAATCTTACACATCCGGACGCAGACTGGGCGGTGAATCGAGCTACACAGGCGGGCATTCAGGCTTATCTGAAAGTTCGGAGCTGTGAGGAAGAGCTTTGCCGAATTAGATGCGAAGTCCTTCACATCATTGACTGGTCACTCTCAATGGCGGACAAGCTTCAGCTCTTGGCTACTGTATGCGACGAACGTGAGATTCCATCTTTGCTATATTCAGTCCCAGATTTTAGGCTGATTTCTTCCTTGATAGCATGGGATACAACAAGCCGTTTCAACTACGCAGAGGTAATCAAATGGGTATATGGCCATGAGCGAGTTTTGAAGCAGAATTGGGAGGAGTGTGTGGAGGTATTATTCTCGCATCACTCCCATCTCCTGCTGGAGCACTGCCAGCTGTGGATAAACTGGGGTTCTGACTTGAACACGCTCTTGGTTAGAACATGCAGCTCAACTGATGTCCCCATCCCGGTCTATGAAGAGTTATCAGCGTTATGGAGTAACCTGCTGCAGGCTGCCCTAAACACACAGGAGGCGCTGGTGCAAGGTGAAGAACATGCTGTAGATGAGGTGCTTGAAGGTGTTGCTCGTGCTGCCAACGAAGATGATGAGATGTATAATAATTTAGGATTACTTCTCCACGATGTTGTGCTAGATGGTGGAGAATTGTAAACCATGAATTCATATGAATGATCCAGAAGCATCTGGCTGAAGAACTTATTTTAACTACAGAGGCATCTGGGGTTTCATATGAAGCGAGTTTAGGAGTGAATGGGCCAGAGGCATCTGGGGCGGCCAAAAGTTGAGGCGCATAATATTCCAGATGCATCTGCTTGAGTTCAATGTGCATGCAGATCAACCTGGACAAGGCGTCACTTCAGTGAAGTGGCATAGCTCCAGATGCATCTGGAAAGGTGAGTTTAGTGGATCCAAAGCGGTAGACCCAACTCCAGATGCATCTAAGAAGCTCAGATAAATCTGTCTCAGGTGCAAGCATCATCTGGTGGACACCCTGGAGACTACAGATGAGTCTGTTGTGCGTAAGGACTTGTTCTGCTTGGAGTGCAGTCATTGCTATAGGCCTCTCAGATGGATCTGGTAGCTGTCTGTTGAAGTTCATCAAGGCAGTACATCCAGATGCATCTGCCCCTACACAGGTTGAGGGACTCCAAGTACACGGGATATATCATCAGATGCATCTGTCGCTCTGATTTTGATCTGTGTGCTGTTTTACGGGCTCAATCCGTAGGAAACATACATACATTTTAATGGGTGTAGTCCGTGCGTTTCCTGTGACACAGGTGAATGATTTATGTCCAACAATATCCCAAACTCAAAAGGTTTTCTGTCCAGCAATATATTGTAACTCAATTTTTTTCATCCATTACCCCTGTGGCACCATGAATATTTATCTCAATACAGCTTGAGTGCCCCCTTTATGACCATCAAGGGGCCCCAAGGCAAAACAGCCCTGTGGTGTTGGTACTTTTCATGTCAATACAACTGGAGCTTGATGGCCAGCAAGGGGCCCTGAGGTTGGGTTAGCACCAAGTCTGTTTCATACAGCTATAGTACTTCCTTGGGTACCTACCCTGGGGCCATATATTGGGTTACAATCAGAATATTATTGGACAGAAAAACGTTTTGCGTTACAATCAAGGTATTGGTGGATTTAAAAAACATTTCAAGTACAATTGAGATATTTGTGGGTGAGATACCATTTTGAGTTATAATTGGGATATTGGTGGATGGAACAACATTCTGAGTTCCAATTGGGACATAAGTGAATGGAAAAAACATCTTGAGTTACAATTAGGATATTGGTGGAAGGAAACAGCATTTTGAGTTTTCATTAAGGTATTGGTGGATGTACAAACATTACAAGTTACAGTTAAGGTATTAGAACTGTCCAAATGGTTTCAGCCACCATCTGAAGTTCTTTTGAAAATTCTCTGAAATCTCTTTGAAATTCCTCTGAAGTGTCTCTGAAATTTCTTTGAAAAAATTCTTGAAGTTGTTGTAGTCTCTGGCCTGTCAGTGACTAGTAGCTGGGGGCTGTGAGCCAATTCCAATGAATCCTCAACCCAGCCGTAGTGGTCAAATCCATTTTCAAACATGCAAGAGAATAATTTTGCTTGTAGAGCAGGGTGAAATATAGTGGCTAGAACTATAGTATCACACCCAAGTGATTCTTCTACATGGTGATTTTACCTAACATCCCATGCACCATTGGGGTGAGTGGATCATTCATACAACTGGCTGCAGGTACACCTCAAATACCATAAGACCATCAAATCTCAGATATTTGGAAGCACAATGAGCAATGAGAGTGAATGAGGGGTGAGTTGGTCAGCATCACCTGATAGTGTTTTACATGTATGTGATATCCTCAAAGATCTACAATATGTTCAATATTGAGCTTTTCTTATCTCAGACTACCAAGTCAGGCTTCAATCAGTAAATCAAGAATTATCCATGAACCCTTCTCTCATAGGGGTCTATACATTCCCTCACCTTCTTGCACAAAGAGACAATGCTATATTGTGTTGATTACTTCAGGATCTTACAAAATGATTGGCTGATTATTGAATAAGGATGTCAGACCCTGCTGTCTGAGACAATCAGGTGGTTTCTGACAGGAGTGCCAGCTCAATTTGTGTTTATCTCCTTGCTCACAAGACCCATGAGCTCATCACCTTTGAACCTATTGTAGCACTCCCACTACTTGACTAAAAACAAGCAGAGGAGATAGTTGCCAATCAAGCCAGTATTAGTCAAAAAGTAACCTATTTGGGGACCTCTTGGAGTACCTGGGAATCGAACCCAGCGCCTCTCGCAATCAATGGCACAAGGTTGCTAAGCGAGCGCTCTACCGATGAGCTAGAACCCCGATGACGTCTTCGACAAACATGGCGTTCAGAAACCGGAAGTAAAGGACCATCACGTCGCACATTGCGTGGCGCATTACACTCGCAAAAGGAGAGAACATAGCATGGAAAGTGAGAATAAGATGGAAAACAACATCTCAATTCGAGGAAGAAATGTATGCGTTACTCAAGATCCCGAGAGTGTAGTTACCTAGCATTACAAGTTGATGCGTTTCAAGTCGATTTGTACAGTATTTGAAAGTTCATGAAGAAACGAGAACGGAATTTGAAGGAAAAGCTTGAGCGATAACCTACTCATAGAGGGCGGCATGACCCTTTGCCACACTATCTTAGTGGACTGAAGCTGTTGGGTAGCAAGACATTGGCATCCATCGAGTCACACAACTTGACGGTCTGTGAGCGTAAAAGGGACAAAAAGGATAGATGGTGAAAAGCTTGAAAGTAAAAAACCAAAGAGCAGGTATCAGATGCTTACGTTAGATACAGTCTTACTCCAAGTGTCAACTTGCCAAGCCTGTTCTCGTTTTTTGAGTCGAGCTTGTAAGGATGGGTATTGCCACATATGATGAACTTGATGAAGTCGTCCAACTTGTGCAAACCAAGCTCCGATAGGTTCAACGAATTTCCTACGGGCTTCTAAGCCTCTACGCCATTCAGTTTCCCATTCGAGTAGGGTACCTGGTTTCTGTCAATGGTTTGGGGTGTTGAAAAATGATCAGAAGGTAGGTAAAAAAAACTGAAAGAAGGATAAGGAATGATCCACTCACGAGTTGATAACTACGCATTTCGTAGATACCACCGTTCACCTTTGGCCCTGAGCAAGGCCAGAATGCAAATTCACGACAGAGTTGAGATGTGCGGGATTGAATGAGAGGTCGAAGATCCTTTAGAAATTGGGCGTGCTCCTGATTCACAAGTATCAATCGGTCATTACTACTTTCTCTCTGTCTCAATGGAACATAAAGTGACGCACTGGTGATTCTCGTATTTTACTAGTCGCATAGTCATAGCCTTCGTACCCTTCGAATTCCCAAATGTGAACTGAAAACAAACAAAGATCAGAATTATTGATAAGACTGCAGTGAGAGAACTGAAGTATAAATGGGTATGTCAAATGCTTGCCAAAACTATCGAGCTCTCCAACTACCACCTCAAAAGAACCCTTGAGATTCATTTTCAAGTCTTTTTGGGTGTTCAACTTGTCGAAGTAAGATCCTCTGAGGTGAAAGGAGTCATGATAGGAATTTCAGTAAGTCGATTCTTGAAGCTTGATGTCAATCTATAGCTTGATGAAACCTTGCCTTACATAACCTGTTTGTATTGATCCACGTTCTGGGGATGTATATGATGCTCTGAAAGATGTACAAGTCTGGTTAAGATTCAATGCGATGAAGCGGATGGGAAGCTCCAACAACACTCACTTTGAATCTCGCTGATACTCTTTGAGCCAACTGTGGTGCTGTGGCTTTGTAGTGCTTCATTCTCTTGTCTCGCTTGTTCTGAGCCGTGAAGGAAGGAGTTGATCAATTTAGGAACAATCGGCTTCTCGGCGTTGATAGTAGCTGAAGTAGAGAACAATGCGCGGCATGCAGGCCTTCTGAGAATCGATGAGGCCATTGGATGATAGAGTGGTAGTGGAGCAGGTGGAGCTGAGTTGATCGGTGTGAACTCCGCCACTGTTCGATCAACTTCTGTCGTGGCCCATTTCACGGGATCTGTTTCTCTCAGTGACAGGCATGATGTGATGCTGAGTCCTGACCTGTGACAGAGCCGAAGTCCGCTCCGAGGGGTTGACGGCTGCACGGGCTTAGTAAACTCAGTCACTTGCCATCTCAGTACCACGCCCTCCTTTTATCTTGGTTTTTGAGTCTTGGTATGAATATGTATTTGCCTCCTTTGCCGAATTTATCGCATCCCATCCATTCTTTAAGTTCATTACAGCCGTATATTGACGTCCAGACACGAATTATTTGATCAGCTGGAGAATCTAAATCACGTTTCACAAGTCATCATGTCCTCAACTCACGAAAGTTTGGGCGAAACCGTGGAACTGCCATATGATCCTAGATTACTCAACGCCACGGTGGTCAAACCGCCATCGGGACCTCAGACATCATCCCCATGCAAGAGTCAAATGACTCCTGAAGCTCGTCTTCGCATGGAAGAGAATCGCCTGAAAGCTGAAGCACTCAAGGCTGAACGTAGGAAAGCCCAGGACGCTCTTCGTCATGCTGAAACTGAGAAAAAACGTGCAGCTGGAGAGATTCGATTGAGAGAATTCGGTCTCAAAGCCGGTCCGAGTAAACAACCACTCATTACTCAACACATTCGAAACCCGGATAAAGCACTTCAAAACAAGATGGCAAACGAAATTGAACAAATACTCACATGGGAAGAACGGGCAGGAGCTCCACAGCTCTATACCCCAGATCCAAGATGCTCAGACGAACAATTAAGGGTGCTCGACGAAGTAGGTTCCCCATAGTTCAAGATAAAAGACTTGGTATATATAGCTTAAGCTGACGCAAGTGATTCACAGGTAAGGCTTGGTCGCAATGTATTCTTTACGGGTTCCGCAGGAGTGGGGAAAAGTTTCATGTTGAATGAGGTGGTCAAGATGCTGAAGGCATCTAATCGTAATGTGGCTGTGACGGCTCCAACGGGTATTTTGCATTCACTGGTTTCTATAAAACTTTCGCGCGAAAGGCATATGTCAGGATTTTGAAGCTTACTCAGACAATTGTCACTTTCACGATCCCAACAGGTATCGCTGCTTTGGCTATTGAAGGAAGAACAATATATTCTTGGGCCAAGATTGGACTCGGGCGAGGCTCTGTTCACGAGCTCTATAACTCGAGTTCTGGATCCCGAGTCTTCCAATCGAAACCCAATAGCAAACCTGAGGGTATCATGGGCACTGATGTACTAATTGTCGATGAAGTATCTATGGTATGTTATCTCGATTCCCTAACCCAACTGGTAAATTAACGTCAGATCTGTTTACTTTAGCTTCAAGCTGAGCTATTCGAGAAAATATCTCTGCTTTGTCAAGCAGCTAGACGTGTCAGGTCTCCTTTTGGTGGGATTCAAATAATCCTATCGGGCGATTTCTTTCAATTACCACCTGTGTCTAAGGATGAAGGATTTTCTTGTATGTTCTGCGGCTGCACTGGTTTCAAACGTGATAAAATGACTGGTAATATACAATGTGTTCGCCCATTCAATAAGGCTTGGGACGGTACACCTTGCGGAAGGGAAAGACCTGAGTATACATTCTGTTTTGAAACACCTACTTGGAGAGAGCTAAACCTCTGTGTCATTCAACTACAAAAGGTTTAGTCCATTTCGAACATTGGTATTACGATAATAGGGTTTGGAAATTCATGGGTTTTTACACGTTAGGTATTTCGTCAAGAAGATAAAGATTTCATTGACATCCTTAACAAGGTGAGACCCAAGAATTCTGGACTCATAGAATACACCATCAGCTGATCCAAAATGTAACTTGCATGAATTCATTGAAGATCAGGTGGGGCCAAGTAGATGAGAATGTCGACAAATTGATGTTGTCACGTAGCAAGCCTCTACAGGAACATCAAATCAAGGTAAAAAGCTTTGCGATAACTAATCACCGTCCCATTCTGATGAATCTTACACTTTTCTATCATCGTATAGCCAACTCGGCTATATCCCAAGAATCAAGATGTTGACGTTGAAAACTCCAAGAAATTCAATTTACTCAAAGAAACTGCACACTCATTTGCATCCTTTGATACGGTGAGCGAAAGTAAATATGCACAATCATTGTGAGACCTATTTTATCTGCACTCTTTGTTTTTTTTCGTCTACTTATTTATTAATCTGATGCTTGTTTCAGTCTATCTCGATTGAACGACCTTCAAGCTCGTAAAAATCTGCAGCTCAAGGTATGGCGACATATTCTTGACTTTTTAGCAACAGACATATTGACTCTTGCTTTTAGGTTGGCACTCAAGTAATATTGTTAGCCAATCTTGATGTGGGAGGAAAACTTGTTAACGGATCTCGCGGAGTTGTCATAGATTGGAGAGAACGTCCGGATTACACTACAAGTGATAGTGAAGGGTTTGATTCCTCAAAACATCGTGCCGATCGCTTGCGTGATGCTGGTCGGATAGCCTGGGCCGAACAACAAGATCATAGCTACCTCCCCGAGGTTTTATTTTCAGATGGTCGAGCGGCTGTGATTGAACCCTACATTTGGAAAGTTGAAATCGATTCAAAAACGCTTCTTACACGTACTCAGCTTCCGCTTGGTCTAGCGTGGGCACTGACGATACACAAGGCACGTCCCTCCTAATATGTTGTTGGCGTCTCATTCCTCGCATAACCGAATCCACATCTTTACATCCATCACAGTCCCAAGGTCAGTCGCTTGATCGACTTTGCGTTGAACTTCGTGGAGTCTTTGAATGCGGACAAGCCTATGTGGCTTTGTCCCGAGCTCGATCTCTCGAAGGCTTGGAAATCAATGGTTGGAATGTGAGTATATATGTTAGAAAGCCACGCTACATGGGCAGATTCTGATGTTTCATAATTTATCTCTGAAAGGTTGCATGCGTACGAGCCAACCCATTAGTGCAAAATTTCTACACCTGCGTCTCCACTGGCAAGTCATAGTAAGTTATTTCCATCTTCTACTAGCAACTCTCAAAATGAATAGCTAATGTGGAAAACACTCTTACTATCTAGTACCAATCTGAGTGTCCCTTCTCGTCAATTGGAAGATTTCTTTCCTGGCTCCAGTGACGCGCTGAACCCTTCTCCATTAACATTTGTCAAACTACCCAAACATCTACCTCCCATCATCAAAACTTGGGGCAGCACTGACGGAGCATGGAGTCACCAACATCAAGAATCAGAATTCATTGATCTAATCTCACCCGACCCGACCCCAGCAGGATCTATCCACAATGCCAAAGAAGATGATGAGTGGAATGTATCGACACAGATGTCAGTTGATGAAGAAGCTAGCCAAACAATAAGGGAATCGCCTTCCCAAAATCAAGAACTATCATGGGAATTACCTTCTCAAAAGAGTGAACTCTCGTCATCTCAACAACAGATATCATCAAACTCTCGCCGGACTGCAGCAATGGAAAGATGCACATCTCATATCTCTAATGCTCTAAACCAAATCGCTGGTGAATTATCATTACTTCCGGCACATGAATTACAGAGATTTGATGTTGAGAGTTTAGCCAATCATGCTGCTCGAGCTATCAGAACTCACCTTTCAGAGCGTTGTTCTCTTCTATCATCATCGCAGCAGCGCTCTCCAAAGAAATGAGGATGTTTTTCCAGTGTGGAATGATGTTGAAAGATTTAAGAGTTTTGCTTCTTTTTTGTAAATTGTATTATGTTAGCAGGTGCTGTGTTTTTCTTGACTGAGATCTTAATATCAATAACCTGGTTATGAAATTCTCTGGCCAAGAGAAGTTGTGAATATCAGGAGGCTGAGACTTGGATCTTGAGTGGGCTAGTTTTTATGAATTAGCTTATACAAACTTAAGTCCCTTATGAGAGAAGGGGTCGCGAGGAAAAAGGGACTTAGTTACGTTTGGCTTTTAATGCAATCTTCCTTTTTCCACCAGCCAACATAACACTTGAAATGAATATTCAATTTTTTGAGCTATAACTCTGGGTACCATCAATCATGATGTCAGCTCCCATTTCACTGCAATAGGTCACTAGCAAGTACTCGGTCGAGCTGTTTCTGGGAGACTGCTCAAAAAATCTTTGGTATTGCTTTTGATTTTTTGTGTGTACCTTGTTTCAAAGCTGTCCCAAAGCTTTGTTCCTCTTGGGAGACTTCACAGATTTATATACAAGCATGTTTTCAGGACTTCAAGCAAAACTTTTCAGCATCAAGCATACTCACAAAGTTTGCTCAATTGTCTTGGAAATCTTGCCTGTATTCCTCAACCTGATTCACTGTAATATTATCCACTAGGCATCTTGAATCTATGATACGGTTTTGGGTTTTTCTCCCAGCCAGAAGCAAAGCTTGTAACATGGATGTGTAGATGTCCAGACAACCTTTACAGGATTGAGCATGTCCCCAAATGCCTAGTCCTCATTTCACTGCAATAAAACTACTCTCAGGGAAGATAAAATGCAAAACCTCTGAATCTTCAACTGATAAAATGTTTGTGGGAATTGAGATGACAACATTTACTACGCAAGATTAGGTATCTTTATTGGAATAATTTATCATTCAAGACATATCCTGAAAACTTAAGCCTAATGAAAGTACCAATTTTTAACTTCAAGATCGTGCTCCCCTGGGATTGGGTTCACGAATTGAGAAAGAAACACAAATCATGTATTTTTATGTTACCAGATATGTTTGAAGGAACTGTGATATTTTTTTGGTTATGGCAAGGTTGCACTCCATGTCATCTTTGAGATGTGTAGCATCCCTTGAAAGCTCATTGGAACTTGTTTTAAGGTTCTTTTTCACTGTGAAAATGGCCTGTTATGCAGTCGTGGTATCTGCTGGTGGCCTCTCCAGATTATCGTGGCATGTTTACCGTTTTTATTCAGGAAGGCTATGTCCATATTTATCCTTGTTTGTCTGCTTCATAGGTATCTCTTAGGTTCGCTGGCCACCCCATAGGTTATTGTTAATTATCACACGCAATTATTATCACCCCTGGGCATTGACATTTACCCCTAAGAGTTTCACCTACATTTTTGTCTTTGTATTTCTAGTATCTTTATACTGATCATATGCAAGGCTATTTTTCTATTCAGCTTTATTCACATTTCCAATAAATATTGAGGATTTGTCCAACAAATCTTGGGATTGCTCGCACTAGAAGCATGCATTGATTTCAGCTACTTGAGCTACTCACTACTCCAACATTGACCACCAGGAACACAAGGGCCTTATATCGGAATCAGATGGATGCAACCACTTTGTTGATTCAAAAAGTGGGTCATTGAGCTTAGAGTCCAGTTCCTACAACAATTTGCAAATTGAGCATGAGTTGCTGAGTTTTGTACTGTTGAATTATATTTTGTTCAAAAACGGAATTCATACTGACCATCAATTCCTCAGGTGTTGATGTTCTTGTATAGTGACACTGAATCCCTCGCAATTTAAAGGCCTCGACCAGCTGAGGACTTCGTTGCACAACGTGGTCCACGAAGACTATGTGTTTAAAATTGGGTACTTTTTGAAAAGCGTTGACACTGGCTGATTCTAAAGTTTCCTTCCAATACCTCTCCCAAGGTTTGAGGAGCATCACAAATGTTCGAACATTTTGAAACATTCGCCAGTCTAGCCAATCCAGTGTCAAGTCTTGACATGAGAGATACCAAGTACAGAATACTCGAAGTTTTGAAAATTCCATCTTGAGAACAGAAGGGGAGATCTGATCGTTGAAGGCTTTAGTAAAGCAACCCTCGAGATTATCTTTGATTGGTTCAAAGATGGTACTGATGTTAAGTTGATCTTCTGAAAAGGAACTCTCTGTACCGCTATCACTGTCTTCTGATTCGTTTGAATAAGAAAGCCCGATAACTTTTAGACTATCTTTTGCGGTCTTGCAAATGTGAGTGAGAGCTTCGATGTTGGAGCTAGAAGGTGCAAAAGAAAACTTCTTCAACTTGGATAGAGCATTAGGTCCTAGTTCGAAACCTTTGAGATTCCAATAGTTAAGTTTCAAGGATTCAACTTGAGGAACAGCAGTAATCAGATCCGCTAAAGACTGTGGATCGTATATTCCCCGTGATGAGATGGGCTCAGAAAGATGTGAAATGCCCAATTCTTTTAGCTCTTTGAGGGCCTTAAAAGCTTCGACCATAGCTGGTGAAACACCCATTGACAAATTAAAGTGAAAGAACACCTTGTTCAAGTTAAGGCCGAGCATTTCTATGAGCCGTACCGCCTGACTCATCGTCACTGGAGGGTATTCTTTGCGACCTGCATCAACAAGACAGTCAACATATACTATGGTCAGATCTGTTGAGAGTTTTGAGAAAGTTACCCTCATCAAACCAGTTATCTTCATCAAACCAGTTATCTTCATCATCGGAGTCATCTAATTCTTTATTCCACAAAAATCTGATGTAAAGGCGCCTCACGGGACTTGTGAGGTTTAAGCCAAAAATAGAATTGCTCCAGTTGTCCATAAGAGTTTTTACGCGAATCGAATGCCACAACTCGATAGTATAGAAATACATTGCGGTGATCACCTGAGCCCATGTTCTGCAAACTAATCTTAAACTAAGGAGCCGAATGCATAACTCAGACGTGTCGGGAAGGAATGCGGTCGCAAGTTCTGACGGACCGCCATTGTAAATGGTGCACCGCGGCTTATCGGTGGGGAGGCGGAGAACGTAGTTCAGGATGCGATTAAGAATCTCGACCGGCAGCTTTGAACCGTTTTCAAGTGGGATGTCTGATTGATTGGTGGTACCTTGTGTTATCTTCTCGTTCATGGTGATGATAATCGAATGGAAGAATTACTAGGATCTGAGTTGGAAAATGAGACTATATAGAGGTCGAAATGGCTGAGTGGAGTCATATTTCCTCAGCACAAGTCCTAAGCTGAAAATGTTGATCCACTCAAAATCCATGTCGGGCTGGTAGACGCGTTGAGTCTCCATACGATGATAACTAATTTGTTGAGCTTAGGCCAATGCCTCAGCATCTCTCTCCGCTCGGGCTCAACAATAGGATCGCCAGAGAAACTGGAAGACATCCAGGTGGCAGGGACTATAGTCAAGTTCTCAACTGCAAGCACTTTGTTAAGTTAAGACACGATGTCAAAATCCATGTAGCAGTCACCTTTCGATTTATGGCCTTGGAATATCTAAAAAGAAATGATCGTACACTCGTTTTCAAAAAGCTTATCACAAATTCACTGCCAAATTGCTTAAGCTCAACTACGCCCCTCACGACTTTGAGTTTTATAGAAAAACAAACTCAAAAAACCACATAACTCAATACACACTGACACCTTGATGAGGATACATAAAGCAAACAGTTCCTTTAAGCCAGATCAAGTGAGCTAAAAATGAAATATCGATTATAAAATTCAAAACTGTTCAATTTTTTTCTTTGTATTAACCAAATTGCAAAAAAGAGACAAAATTAAAACACCAAAAACAATTTACCAACTTCAATTACTTTTCACCCTTTTCAATCCCTTAAACCAACAAAACAAAACAAAAACAAAAGAGAAGAAAACATTTCCAAAAAAAAAATCGTCAAAATGAAAAAATAATCAATTAAATCAATCAATTCAAACCCCTAAGTTTTAGTTTCCACTAAAAGATCAAAACTATTAGTACCACAACGAGGAGCCTGACCCATGACAATACTAGCAGAAGGTGACATTAAATCATCAAAATCACCAAAGATTGTAGCATCTGTTAAGAAAGTAGTAGTGGTTTCATATGAAGCTTTAAGGAAAGGTGACACATGATTTGCTAAACCTGGTCGATTAAATGCTTTATAACCTCCTTCTGATGTCTAACAATTCAAAAAAAAAGAGAAAAAAAAGTTCATTTCATCAGTTAATCCAATCAAGAAGTCCAAAAAACTGATTCTGCTTTCTTGTGGGTGGTAACAAAAAGCTTACCATATAATCTGCAATCACAGTTAAATGTCTATAATCAACCCCGATTCCATAAACTCCAAAAACACCACTCATTTCTCTAATAATAGCAGCTCTAGCAGCTTCAACCCCATAAGTCCTCAAGATCGCTGAAATATCATTAGAATATAGTTGATTCATCTCAATGATTTCATAACCAAAACTCCAAGCTGCTTTTAGATTGGCTCCTTCGGTGACACAATATTGACTTTTATCTTGATGTGGTTTATCTGATTGAGCCGATAACGCTCTACCGATTCCGGGTATTTCTTGAATTACTGCTGATTGACAACATTTCTCTATGATACCTATTAAAAGTAATTTATGTGAAGTTGATGAAAACTACGAAAAAAAAAAAATCAGATATACAAATCGTTAGTTTTCTTCACTTCTTTAAATATACATGTGTAAATATCATTATGACTTACATTCATAGTAAATTCACAACTATTACCCTTCTCTTCATCAAATTCAATCGTAGTAACATAAGACGAATCACTTTCAACTTCTTCTTTTAATTTCAAAAACACATTAGCTCTTCTCTCTTTGATTTCTTGTTCTTTTTCTTCATCTGAATCTGCCATACTATCAGTTTCATCATCACTTTCTCCATCTTCTAAATCTGTAATCTCTCTTAATCTTTTATCATTCAATCCTCCTACTCCATTCTCACTACCATCTGATGAATCTTGATCATAATCTACTTCATGTTTTTGTCTAGCTCGTCTTTGATCATCTGCATCTCCATCTTCGATATCTGCTTCATCTACTCTTCTAACCGGAACATCTTCATTCACATCTTCTCCATCTCCATCTTCACCCGTCGTACCAGTTCGAGCAGCAATACTCTTTCCTTTTCCAATCGTTGCAAATTGATTCTTGATATCCAAAGCTCGTGTCTTGAATTCAGCCTTGATTCGACGTTCTAACAAAGGAATAAAAGCCCTTACAACAGACTTGAAGACAGCCTCTACTGTAATACTATATTCAGCACAATATTCATCAGATGGATAAAATTGTAATTTGACAGTATAAGATTTAAATCGTTCTCCATTTTGAGTTTTACTAGTTAAAGTTTCCTTTACGATCACTTCATCAACGACTTGTGATAAAGTCACTCTAGTAGTCCTTTTCAAAAACTTTGCAAATTCTTCTGCCGTCACTTCAGCTTTAATCGGAAACTTCATCGTGGGTGTTTTAATCTTAGTCGAAGCTGTCATCACAATCTCTCGAAGTCTAGGAATCCCAAGTGTCACATTCGCAGCACCATGTCCAGCAAAATGAAATGTATTTAATGTCATTTGAGTCGATGGTTCACCAACACCTTGTGAAGCTAATAAACCAACGGCTTCACCTGGATCTACAATCCCTTTCATAAATCTGATTTGCATTAAAGATCTAAAGAAATCAGTTGGAATCAATTCATTCGAATTCACATATGCTGGCCAATCTGCTCGATACTTCTTCTTCACTCTTAATAATCTCTTAGGGTTTTCTACTTTATATTTGTTAACAGCTTCAGTGAATTTTTCAGATGTACTACCGAAATAAAGTGTTGGACTATAAATCGACATCGTAGGTAATGGTAATGATTGATTTGTTCCTGATTTCTTAGCTTTTATAATACTATCTGCATGATTGGTTGCTGTTTCTCCATCTAATCTACCCAAGATTTCAGTTGGTTGATATCTTTCAATAAGTGAAGCTCGATTCAAAAGTGAAAATTCGAATTGATAAAGATGTTTTTGTTTAGTCACATCAAGTGAATCATCACCATAATGGAATTGAATCACCGAAGAATCACTATTCCGAACCGTATGATCATAATGAACTCGGATGCCTTCTAAATGTTTAATCAAACATCTTTGAAGATAACCAGATCGACTAGTCTTCACAGCTGTATCAATCAAACCTTCACGTCCAGCCATACAATGGAAATAATATTCTTGTGGTCGGATTCCAGTGAGAAAGCGTTGAGCGACAAATCCACCAGCACGTGGTGCCGTTTCGAATGCTTTGAACGAAGGTAACGTTTTCCCACTAACCATCACAGGTACTCGACGACCTTCTAAAGCTTGTTGACCGAGCAAGCATGAGATTTGAGATGCATTCACTGTCGTTCCTTTCGCTCCTGAACCTGTCATCATCTGCATGTTATTCCATGGAAACGGTTTATAAAGTCCAGCAGGTAAACATTGATTATCGATCTTAGTTTTCAATTCTGAAGTTTCAACATTATAAGAGTTATCTAAAGCTGCCATCTTCATATCATCCCGAAGCACTTCTTCTAATCTAGCTTGAAGATCTTTCTTGCCTTGAGGTGTACTGACTTCTTCTTCTGAAAGACCTACCATTGAAAGAGTAGCTCGTCTACCTCTTACAGACGTTTCATTAAGTAATCTCGATCGGATAGCATTACCATGACCCGTTAAGAAAAGATCATCCATCCGACAAGTAAAAGCTCGATGTTGTAAATATTTAGTAAACAATCTACTAAAGATACTTAAAAGTCTACCAGCCACTTCAGCACCATATAAATCATGAACAGAATGAACTAATCCATAAGGAGATGCACCGATTTGTGATTTATCAATCACACCTGAGATCATATAACCTGCATCAAACTGTACTGTATCTTCAGAACTATGAATTCCCCAATTTTTACCTGAAACCTTGGCACTAGACGTTAAATAAAGACCAGCAGCATTGGTAGGTGTGATATTCTTTAAGATTGTTGAAATGATTTGTTTACCTGTCCAAAGTGGACGTGGTTTCCATATAGCAGGTGATACTGTTAAGACTTGACCACCTCCAGTATACTCATTCTCAGGTCGTAAAGCTCCATAAATAATTTGATAATAATCTTCTCGACTAAAGAACGTATCTTTGTTGGTCATCCAAACACCCGAAACTACGTGATCTTGAATCAATCCACGAAGTGGATTTCCAGAAGTCGGTACAAGATATTGATTATCGTTATTTGCAATCGTTCGAGCTTCACTTTGAGCAATTAGATTTTGTGGAAAATGCATATTCATTTCTAGAAAAAAAAGGATCAATTACATAAAATCGTCAATAAATAAAGGTTTGAATCAAAACAAGAAGAAAAAACAAACAAACAGTACGTACCATCACCATCAAAATCTGCATTATAAGAATTACAATTTGCATAATGCATTCGAATAGTTTTTTCACCTTTTAAGATTCTTGCACGATGACACATCATACTAGGTTTATGTAAAGTAGGTTGACGATTCAAAATCAAAATATCCCCATCATCTAAATGCCGATGAACTCTTTTACCAATCATAGGAGTTCGAGTCGGAGGTAATCCAATATCAGGTCTTGGATTCTTATTTGATCGATCTGCATTACTTGAGGTTTGTAATAAAGTATTGGCTAATGCTTTTCGACTTTCTCCATCCATTCGATCTAATGCCACCATCGTACCATCATCATCTTCAACAAATACCGCCCCTGGATGAACATGTGGCCCATTACAAACCAACTTATGCATCTTGTCAAAGTTATGGGCTGTTACGAATTCAGGAAACGTTAGTTTCTTAGCAAACACAGGTGGAACACCAATCTCATTGGTCTCAATGTTAATATCAGGTGAAATAACAGATCGTGCGGCATAGTTAACTCGTTTTCCCTATGGTCATTCAAATCGGATTCGTAAGATTACGAGATATAAGATGATAAGATTAAAGAAATCAAAAAAGATACATGACTAACCATCATATTCATCCTAAACAATCCTTCTTTCTTCTCCAAGATTTGTTTAACACCTTGAGGAGGTAATTTTCCTTTAGCCATCACCGTTGGATTTCGATTACTATCCAGTAAACTATTAACAGCGATTTGCATTCCGATACAACCTTCTAAGATTTGACTATAAAGTTTTTTTTGTTGTTCTTTTTGAACGATCAATAAAGCTTGTGCAAGTGCACCGTTGGGTGGTTTTTCACTTACAGCTGCTAATTTTTCATTCAAATCTCGTATCTTGACTGTTTGCATTAAAATCGCTCCTAAAAGTAAATTTTGAGGTGCTTCTAAAGTTTGACCTCCCATCACAGCAGCAGGACGAAACTTGGTAGGAGGCACAGCGATCACATCAAGAAAGAACATATCTGCAGTTGCTGAACTATTGGATTGATTTTCCTTTTGCATAGCTGGTCCATGTGTATCGTAAAGAAGATCACAGATTTCAGATTCGTTTTGAAACAATAACCTTAGATGAGCTCTGGCTTCTTCTGCCAAGATCATTCGTTCGACTTGTTTTTTCTTCGTACCTGACGCCGTATCGTTGGGGGTATCGAGATCCATAGCTCCTTCGTCTTCACCTTCATCTGAATCATCGATAGCTGGTCTACTTCGCTCTGTTCGAACAGATCTAAGAGATCTAAGATTACTAGCATTGGCCCATGCTGAACCACCACTACTAGCATCACTATCTTCATCATCATCACTATTATCATCAGATGAATTATTTGAAGAGATTCGAGGTCGTTTATGAGGATTGGAATGAGATTCCTTAGGATCTTGAACCTGATTTGAGTTTCTTCTAGCTAAAGCTAAGACGTCAGGACGATGTAATTCCATAGCTCTATGAATATCAGCTTGTTTAGAAGCCAATGAGAATTCCATGATTTTAGTATGACCATCTTTCCGCATTCTACAAGCATAAGCTCGACATCTTTCACACCTTTTCTTGGGTAAAAGTTTAATTAATTCAGATATGATTTTCTTTCTTTTATCAAAACACATTCCAATCTTATAATTATCTTTTGATGTTTTTGATTCTTTTCTAATTTGTTTTTCAATACATTCTTCTACAAACTTTTTCAAGGTAGCTTTATAATATGGTAAATCGAATTCTTTATCTTCTTCTTCTTCTTCTTGTGATAATCCTTCTTCTGTTTCATCTATTCCTCTTTTACCTGCTTTAACATTTGAAAGTTTAATAGTTGGAAAATCATCTACTGCATCTGATTCTAAAAGAAGTCCATGATTCAAAAGTTTAAGTTTTGCAGCATAACGAACAATCTGAATTGAATAATTTAACAAAAAAACAAAAACAAACATCAAGTCAGTCTTTAAAATCAACTTCTCGGTTTCCATCAAACACACTTAAATCAATTTTCACTTACGATGATTTCAGAAGCCAAGAAATGATGACAATGAAAACAAGTACCACGTAAAAGATGAAAAGCATGAGTCATAAACAATGGATGAAAGACGGGCACATTAAGTTCGATATGACCAAAATGACCAGGACATTGAGTATTAGATAATCTACAAGTACGACAAATGTCTCGAGTTTGAAATGGACCTAATCTAGGATCATAAAGTCCTGATTGAGTTGGAGCTCCAGTGTTGTCTAGTAAAGATGGATTTGTGATTTGAAGTACTGAGATGGATCGGATGTCTGAACTTAAGAGTGGAGCAAATGAAGCTGAAGTGATTTTACTGAGGTATGGTTGAGCTATATCCATGGTTTTGATTGAAACAATAGATCTGCTTCACAATATGCTAGAGATATTATCTTGATGGATTAGTTTCAGATTTGTTGGGTATCCTTTGAGCTGTTCTTCATTCAAGTAAGAGTGATATAAACCTAAAGATTGATGCTGTTCTTGAGAGTTGAATGAGTTTTTCTTGAGAAAGAAGCTGGAGTGAAGCTGCTGATATTTTTGGTCGTCACACCCAATTTTTGAGATCCCACTTCAAAAAAAATTTAACTCGTGACTTTCGATCGACCTGTAACAAAGCTGTATTGCACAGTCGACTGCGGGGAGCCATGTCATGAGAAGTGATAGATCTGTGAAATTGATATGCTGGAGAACATTCAAGTTTTTGTTGAGTTGATGTTTGATTGAAAGTTGAAGATTAGTTGAATGACGATACCAAACCAAAGAATACCACTAAGAAGCCTAACAAACTCATTCAAATCAAATCAAATCAAACCATACAAACTAACACCAAACTTCATCATCTCAAGAAACATCACAACTCAACCCGACAAAAACAAAAACAAATTTAAATCCATCATGTCCGATCCATCAAATCAAATCAACACACAACTAGAAGAATTATCATTAAAAGTTAAATCTCAAGGAGAACTGATCAGAACACTAAAATCGAAACCAACCACCGAAAAAAACCCAACAGAGATATCAGAACAAGTCGAGATTTTAAAACAATACAAAACAACCTTAGAAGACTTTAAAAAATCAAATGGATTAGACCTCACAACAACAACAAACCAAAACCCATCAAAACCAACCACCAAATCGAAATCAAAGTCAAAAACTGCTGAACCAAAATTTCAATTAAAAGTACCAAAAGGAACCAAAGATCATCATCCAAAAGACATGATCTTACGAGAAAAGATTTTTCAAACAATTACCAAAGTATTCAAATTACACGGTGCAATCACAATTGATACACCTGTTTTTGAATTAAAAGAAATCTTATCTGGTAAATATGGTGAAGATTCTAAATTGATTTATGATTTACAAGATCAAGGTGGTGAATTATGTTCATTAAGATATGATCTTACTGTAAGTTTTTCTTTAACCAAAAAAATAATCCATAATCCTTTTCTTACGAAATCTCGATTGATTTTTGATTTCTTTTTGGGTTAAAATAGGTTCCATTTGCTAGATTTTTGGCTATGAATGCTAAAGAATTCAATACGATCAAACGGTATCATATTGCAAAAGTTTACAGAAGAGATCAACCTGCAATGACCAAAGGAAGAATGAGAGAATTTTATCAATGTGTAAGGATTTTCAAATCAATCTCTTATTGGATTGTAAGTGTTTATAATCAACTAATATGATTTTGATGTAAATTTTAGGATTTCGATTTTGCTGGTACAACAGATCCAATGGTAGCAGATGCAGAAGTTTTAACGATTGCTTGTGAAGTTTTACAAGAATTAGAAGTAGGAGAGTTTACAATCAAGGTATATTTCCTTCTTAACTAGATTAAACTCTGGCCTTCATCTCATCCTCTGATCCAGCTTTTTCTTTTCTTTTCTGAGATTTTAGGTTAATCATAGGAAAATCTTAGATGGAATCTTTTCACTTTGTGGTGTTCCTGATGATAAATTTCGTTCGATTTCATCTGCAGTTGATAAACTTGACAAGGTACGTCGAACTGAACAGACCAAGATAATCATAAGACATATAATCCGAATTAACTCAAGTGTCGTTTGGTGTTTCTACATCTTTATTTTTGAGGTAGATGTCATGGTTAGATGTCAAAAAAGAAATGACAGAAGAAAAAGGTTTAGACCCAGTAATTGCCGATCAGATAGGAGAATACGTCAAACTCAAAGGTACATCTCTCTCTCTTTTTCCTTCCAAAATCAGTTTGATCATTCAGAAACTGAACGAAAATTTCGTATTATTTAAATTAGGATCTGAGGAATTATTACAAAAGTTATCAGAAGATTCGAAATTTATGAATAATAAATCAGCAAAAGAAGGATTAAATGAAATGATTCTTTTATTCAAGTACATTAATGTATTCGGTATCACACCCAAGGTTTGTTCAATTTTTTTTTCGAAAAAAGATTTATGCTGAAAAATATCACACAAGGCGAAAAACTTATATGATCAAATCTTTTTGTTTCTTTCTGGATTTCAAGATTTCTTTTGATTTAAGTTTAGCTAGAGGACTTGATTATTATACAGGAGTGATTTACGAAGCAGTAGTAGAAGGATCAGCTCCACCTGTACCATTACCTGCTCAAGTTCAATCAGATCCATCGAATCAATCCAACTCCAAATCGATTTCCAAAAAACCATCAGAAGAAGAAGAAATTGATGAAACCACTATTGGAGTAGGATCGATTGCAGCAGGAGGTAGATATGATAATTTAGTTGGAATGTTTTCATCGGGTAAAGATCAAATTCCGTGTGTTGGAATCTCATTTGGAGTAGAAAGGATCTTTACGATTTTAAAATCAAAACAAGAAAACGAATTAAAGAGTAAAGAAGTAGATGTTTTTGTTATGAGTGTTGGTGATGGATTGTTATTAGAAAGAATGAAGGTTTGTAAAGAATTATGGGATGTTGGAATTAGTGTAAGTTTCACATCAATTAAATTAAAGTGTGTTTTTTTTTTGTTTGAAAAAACTGATGAGATTTTTTTGTTTTGAAAAAAAAAGGCTGAATTTATGTATAAAGTTAAACCAAAACCATCTAAACAATTTGAAACGGTAGAAAAAGATTTCATAAGGTTTGCCATCATCTTAGGACCTGACGAAATTAAATTAAATCAATTAAGGATTAAAGAACAATTAGGTAAAGATCAAAATATCGAATCTAAAGATAAAGATGGAATTTTGATCAATCGAAATGAAATGATTAATTGGTTATTAGAAAGATTAAAAAAATAAATCAATTTAATTAGAAAAAATTAGAGATTGTAAAGGAATTGAAATTGAAAATTATTGGAAAATCGGTTTCTGAAAATTATCTTGTCACAAAAAAATAAAGCATGAGAGGGACTGAAGAAATTCAAAAAGTGGTAAAGAGATATATTGATTTTGATCAAATAGAGATGAGATGATCAAAAAAGTCATAAAGAACTTAAAATAATCACATGTAAGACTTCATCTAATTTGAACTTATTGTTACATGTCAGCTTCAAGTGCTCTTGAGCTCAACCAAGATTGATTTTTGATTGATTTTAGTAATGTTTCCCACAATCCATTTGTTGTTGTTCATATGAGAAAACTGTGTACAACATGCTGATAGAGAGCCTTAAGTTGAGAGAAGAGCTCCAGAACTCCTACCACCAAGCATGTATCATAAGGCTTGTCCCAATCCACTTCTACTGGTCTGGGCACGAGACTTGGTTGGGGGCCGTTGAGTAACCAAACCATGGCTATGGTCTTCCTAAGAACCCTCTTTATGATCAAGTTATCAAGTTTCAACATTGCTCAATTTGACTATGTAATGGTACAGACTTCTAGAAATAACCTTACACTATTGTCAACACCGACAATTGAACAAAGTCGATACAGGCATGTTTTTACTAAAAAAATGGTGTTTGCATTTCTCAATGTAAGGTACTAATGATACAAAAATAACGCATGATAACTTCAAATGAGAAAAGATAGGCTAAAAAAATACTGGTAAAAGAGAGAATAAGTTTTAAATGAAACAACAAAGATCAAAACAAGGAACGTGTGTTTAAGAAATGATGATGACAATACAAAAAATCTTTGAGAATCAACGGTTTGATGAAAAAATAATAAGTTCTTGTTTCTTCTTTTATACTTCAACTTGAAGATCATCAGATGAAGCATCAGAATCAGTCACAATTTCGTAATCTTCATCGTTGTGATCAATCGGGTTTGAAAAGGATTGCCCTGACCATCCACTTTCAAAATCAGTATCAGAAACAGCAGATGATCGTGATTCTAAAGTTTGATCAGATACATCTTGAGCTGGATTGTTTTGGAGTTGATGCAATGATGATTCAAGTGATTCGACTCTAGGTCGAATCTCATCATTTGAAAACTCTTGATGAATAGATCCTGAGACCAATGAACCATTAGCTGTAAAGTGTGGTAAGTGGAAACTGGCGGATGCCGATAATGAGGAATGTGCGGAATCAGCAGTAAGTTGATCTCCCATTAACACGTTCAAACGTAACCAAAGTCGATCTCCGAATTTGCTTCCAGTGGGATCCATCAACCGCCAAAATTGAGCATAGTCCCCAGATTCCTCAGGAGCCGTCGTGTCAATTGATACTTCGACTACCTCGTTCGGTAAGGCGCTTGGGACGGGAAATGCTGATACATGTCCGTTGACAAATCCGCCGGTGAAGACTATCTGAGTCCCCTCGGGCCACGCGATCGAACCGCTGTTGTGGACCAACCAAATTTTGGTGAAGCGAGAGCCAGCAGAAACCGTCGTACCGTCCGAAAGGTTCACATCCGACACATAACGTGCCATTAATTCCTGATCAGCTAAAAATCGGTCAGATTGTGTATCGTCGGGTGAAGCGGTAGGGGCCATAGTGAGTGCCTCTGTAGGTTGATCTGATGCAGAATCGTGGCTTGAGGAAGTATCGGAATTGTTCGAAACCTCTTCCGCACGTATGGCTACCGCATAGTCAGAACGCTCGATGGGCTCAAGCTGCGATATTCCAGCTTTCTCTGTTGAGACGATCGGTGTTGTAAGTGTACTTTTCGGCTCCTCGACCACGGCATACCCGGTACAAATGACAGGAGCATCCTCGTATTCGGCGACTCCGCTAGAAGCGAACGGAGCCTCTTCACAGATGGCGATTCCACTTGAAGCGAACGGAGCATCCTCGCATATAGCAATTCCACTAGAAGCAAACGGAGTCTCCTCGTAGGTAGCAATTCCAGTATGAGGGAAAGGAACCTCTTGGGCCACAGCATGACCAGTGCGAGCAAAAGAAGTCTCGGACGAGGTATTTGGAGCTAAACGAGAATTGAGTTTCCAAGTTCGAGAATCTCGGATCTTGAGTAAGACATGATCGGGATCGTGTTTTGGAATAGGATGCGATTCACAAGCGCTGCACAAGTCGTAATCGTCACAAGAAGGATGTGTGCATTTGTACCTTATGCCGATGACTGGCTCGTCACAACCATCGCACATCACACCACGATGACGAACGTGATGATGTGGGAGCAACGTAATGACTTCGGGCTTAGAAATTGCTAATAGTTGATGGAAAGGGTGATGGGCCTGTACGCCTTGCACGCAAGCATCACACTAAGACATTGAAGGAAAAACGTTGAAAGAAAAACAGGATGGTCAGTTGAAGTGGTGAAATAAGAAACTGCGATTGCAACTCACGCAATCCCAATCGATACATTCTAAACATTTGTGGCGAACTCCAAATATCATTTTGTCGCACAAATCACACTTGGACGGGTGTTTGATCATGGCCTGCACAGCGGTCTTATCGTCCTTCTTTTGCTTGATAGACGTATCATCAAAACTTTGATCCGGGCCAATGATGGTTGTATCGCCTTGTGGCTTCGATGCAGACATATTGATGATAGTGAAGACGTGGTCGGGCGGATGAATTTGGTCGCGCGAAGGGTAACAGTCGGTACACTACAACGTCAAGGTACTCAGTAATTCAGTCTGATCGATATTTGATACAGTTCAGACTCACTAAATCAAAGTCCGGGCACTCAGAGTGGGTACATTTAGCTCTAACGTCGTCAATAGTTTTTGCACATTGGTCACACTGAATAATGAGTGTGGCTGGTGCCAGTCGGGCTGAGACAACGATCGGATTTATGTCACTCAGGAAGGATGGCATGGCACGAGTCTTGTTCTTGTGGGCATAATCCATGGGAGACGCGTAGAATACAAATTGGTGCATGGCTGCGTGGAAATCAGATCGGGTAGGATAACACTTGGGACACTAAATGACCAGAAGATGGGTTAGACGATGGTGTGTCAGGTGCTGATTGAACTGGACTTACGAGGTCAAAATCTGGACAAGCAGATGCAGTGCATTTTGCTCTTACACCTCTGATCGTCAAACCACATCGGTCACATCGAACGCCAGAATGCACAGCGAGATGGCCCAAGGATCGAGGGCCGAGTAGGGTGTCAGTCGTAGGAAGTGATGAAACCTTCGCGGGTTGTATGTTTGGCTTGCCAAGCTTTTCAAACGTAGAGGTTCTCAATTGAGCAATCGAGTCGGGCGTAGCGGCAGCACAGCGCATCTCGAGATAATCAGCAGTTACCTCCTGGAACTGTTCGAAGCATTTCAAACTGGGAAGATCAAGCTCCCAAGCGTTGGCCAAGTAGTTGCGGGGTAGAACATGGTCAATCGACGGAATAGACTGGGATGGTGGACTGATGAGGCGAGTTGTAGTATCAAGGGTATAGAACCGAACGCCATTGGGAGATAAACTAATCCCATGTAACCTTGAAAGGGTACAAGCAGTCCATGCAGATTGAAAGAATTGGCGCATAGCGAGATCAACACCATAACGTTCTTGTGCCGTATCCACGTGGGGCGAAAATTGCACTAAGAAGACTGGATTGTTCTTAGGATCCTTGGCAATGAAACGTAGAGTAGGATCTGCTGAAAGACCGGGCAGGTTGGATGCAGATGTTGGAACAGGATGAACTTCACATCCAAGGGGGCCAAAAACAGAGTAAAGGACTCGGTTGATGTTTCCAATTGTAACAACTTGAGCTTGTGAATGATCGAGTGGAAGGATCGCAGTGCGATGGAACAAACCATCAGACCATGCCTTATGTTGTAGCACGTTTGCTATCAAGGATGGAGCGTTCTCGGTGACAGATGATTCCAAGTCAAGAGCACCAGGCATGGGGTGTACGATGGGGTTAGCTGGAGATGAGCCTTGGTTGGAAAACCCAGCTGATGATTGATATACCATACGATCGGTTGATGCTTTCATGAGTTGCGAAATGATCTGAGCCTCTCCGCCGGTCAAGCCTTCTGTCATCATCCTGATGTCCACGAGAAGTGATTTGAGTGTGCATACACCATCTTGGGTACTAAGATCACATTGCCACGAGTCGGCGAGATGGTCTCGCGGCAAGACGTGATCGTGATCAAGAACTTCACTACGTTTGGGGAAAATCGTGCCGTTGATTGGTTCCAGCATGTAAAAGCGTATCTTGCTACCACAGATACTCAACCCGTGTAAGATGGAGGTGTCCACGTGAGATGCTAATTCAGAGAATCTATTCCGGATGCGTTCGTCAATCTGTTTACGATTCACTGCCTCAGAAGCGGTTGTAGATGGATAACATTGTATGATGAGGATTGGCTTCATGCTGAGATTCTCTGTGAGGTGATGAACTTCAATGATGGCGCCATCGGAGCGAGCCTGTGCACAAACCGCGTATGCTGGGTTATCGTGAAACGCTTGGGAGATCATCAGATAATACAAGCCAGCAAGTCTGTTGTCCGTATCGCCGCCCATGTGTGAAAGACTAGACTGGACGCTAGGTAAGTAGGGATAACTAGCCATGGAGGCAAAACTGCCTTTGAGTATACCTCGCCTGTAGCTGATGCCAGTATCGGGTGAAATCTTGCTAGAATTCGGAAGCTCAGAAGGGTCAACAGTTTGGTTGGGACTTGGAAGCGCAAAAGGGTCGACAGTCTGGCTAAAAGTTGGTAACGCAAACTGGTCGACAGTCTCGCTGAGACTTGGTGCCGGAACAGGATCAACATGATATTTTGCAGAAGGCACTGGATGAGGTGTTTGGTAACCTCTGTGAGAACCAGCCATTTGGTTGCGAGCCAGTTTCCTACCCGCGCCTTCACCGAGTTTGCGAACCATTTCACGGCGTTGGTCTCGATATAAAGCAGAAGATCGGTGCATACGCTCAGCACAATTCTTGATAGAAGCCAGCCCTGAGTTGCGAATTGAGGGGTCGTTGAGAGGTTGCAAATCTGCCGAACGTAAGGAAGCTGAGGTGAGATGAACCGAAGGATCGCGTCGTAATCTACAGCGCTTGGAAAGAGGGAAACGACTCTTCTGATAGGATTCTGAATGCATACTGCGACCGGCAAGTGATGAGGGGATTGAGTAAGGAGTAGTAGAGTTATCAAGAGCTTGGTTTTTGGAGACAGAAGTGGACTCCTTGAGCCTTGCTAAGAAATTCAAGACTGTTCGACCACGTTCGTCGACTTGAAAAGGATTTGATTCGATAAAAAGGGATTCGATATACTCTTCAAATTCAGTAGCTGATGAGAGTAAGACTGGTGAGTCACAAGTAGGTAACTTGATAGCTAGTTCAAAAGAATCGGCTGGTAATTTGAAAGCGTATTCTATGCGACTGTTTAGACCCTAAACGAAATCAATTGGATTCAGGAACATGAATGAATGAATAGAAGGGAGTGAGGAAAGGCAGTGTAGATAGGTAGAACATACTTTGTAGACTTCTGAGGAAGAAACAAGGCCAGTGTAGCCGTACCTACGACTCTTAATGACCAGTGGTTGTGGATCTTTAGAATCTGATGAAGAAACTAGTGTGAGCCTGAAGACAAAGTGAGTGGGTAACATTCTTAAAGTACGATCCAGTGAGAATAAAGCAAGGATAGAGATGGATGGATGGTCAACCAGGCAAGAGAGTTAATTGACTGAACTGGTAAACAGAACAAAGTGAAGGTAAAGAACGATAAGCCACGCCTCTCCTAATCGGACGAAAATGACCTCATCATCCAATACAGGTTCAAATTCAGGGAAAACACAGCATGAGCCCCGCCGAGCCCCGAAGCTATCCAGAGTCACAAATGTTCCTGTTCCCTGGTTGTAAGTTGTGATATATCATATGGCTGGTTATAATCTCATGATCAATTGACTGTAGTCACTTCTCTTGCTATGGTGACCTGACCTGACCTGTCTCCAATTTTCATGATAGATCAAGTGCACATCCCCACATACAGTTGGCTCCTTCTAAGATCATAGTGGTATAGAGGCTTAAACCTCCAACTGAAGATCTCTCTGCCACAGATTGTGATCACAGGCCTATACCCCAATTTTATTCCTTGAGCTATGAAGTCCTTGGTAAAACTTGAGATTTCCTAGAAATGTTTTTCATCTCAAGGAGACATATGAGGTGAAGATATGTGGTGGAGAGTTGCCCATGGGAACCTTATCTGAAAATCTAATGTAACCACTTGAAGAAAGGTAGACCACTGTGACCAATGCTTCAAAGTCACTTATGTACCATATGTAGGACCTTGAAAACGAGGCTCTCAACATTGATAAAGCCCTGTTTTAGCTTACCAAATCAATAAATGATGGAGAATACATTAAAACATCCTATACAGCAATTTGAACACATCAGCAAGATAAGTGTATAACCTATCCCTTGAAAAAGCCTGTCTCTGAACAGTGAGTAGAAATACATCCTCAAGGGGAGGGAGCAGACCCAACATGAATACCAGAAAAATAAATCAAAAGGAAAATAACAAGAGTCAGGTATTTTTCTGATATAAAATATTTGAATTCACTTTAATTCCTCAATCTCATTCCTTGCTAACACTACCTATTATTCCTCAGAGAATCATATACCAAGCATTCCAACCCAAGAACAAAAAAGCTATACAACCCCATCATAATCAACATAAAATTTGTAGATTAGCCTTGAAGTTTTTTATCTTTCACCCCATCAGTTTCAATTTCAAACATGCAGAATAAATGTGTTGATGGATATAGATATCTTCCAGACTCTTCCAGTATGTTTTTGGCATAGAGCTGTTCTATTCATGAAATCCCGATTTGTACTGGAATTTTCAAAACTGAAAGGAGATTGGAAGTCACATCAAAACACCTCAAATTCAAAACAAAGATTCAGATCAATGTTTTTGCCCATTGAAATGATGAAACCTCAGGTGGTGGGAGCTTGACTTTCAAGTCCAAACCATTCATATGAGTTATCTGAGAGTAATTTAAGGTATAACTCCAAGCTTCAAAAATCCTCTTGAGACCATGAATTGGGATGGGGTACTTGCAGGTGTCTTGGTCATATGAAAGTGATTTAAATAGCTTGATGGAGTTTGACCAATCCATAGTGACTTCAAGTGGGGTTTTCACTTCCAGGTTGAAAATCTTTGGCAAGTCTTTTTCAAAGTCAAATTGTTTCCACTTGGAAAATATCACTTTTAAAAAACTCCATGCACTCTTGACAAGTATTCTGAGTGTATTCTCCTGGACCTCTCTTTGGTACATAGCTTTGACCAGGCCTATGAAGATCACAGTTAGTCTGTACTCTCCCATACTGATTACCCTGATAATTGTTTCAATATTTTTCTTATGAGGATCATAATATAACAAGTCAACTGATTTTTCCTTGGGTCTTGGTCTGGCTAAAGAGATATCAAGATTGTATACTTGCTTGTAGGAGCTCAACATATCTTTAACTAATGAACCAAAGAAAGCATGGACCTCTTGACATATTTCAATTCCCATAGGTGAGTGAAATTGTGCAGATTGAGATAATGACAAACATATTTCATGCCATTTTGAAAATACTATGTATTTATGGACTGGAGAGCCTCTAGAGTATATCAATCCTGAAAATGCAATGTTTTTGATTTGTGATCTTGAGTAAAACCCACCATGGCTATAATTTACATGTGAATCATGGAATTCTTGAATGATTGGATAGTACTTGATTATATTGGATACCCCAATTCTTGTGATGCTTCTGTTTTGATCCCATTTAATCACAAGAGAGTTAATGATGTCAGCTGGGATATTGCTCCGATTGTTATAATTGCTTAATGACCTATACCATGATACAGGGTCATAGCGTCCTGTTTTGGTGTATGAATGCTTCTTCACTTTGAGATGGCAACTCTGGGTTTTCAGATTTGCATCCCTCCAACTCCCAAATTGTAATTTGATGAAACTCCATGCCTCCTGTAGAAGATTATTCAAATACAATTGATCACCTCCTTTCTTAGAGAATATCACAATCAAGGCTAAAAAGCATGCTGTGATCTTTGAGTGGGCAATCTGTATTGCTTGTTCAACCGGCTTGATTATAGAGGTCTCCTGGCCACATCTTGAAATCATATCTTGCTGTAGTCCATTGAACCATGAAGTTGTTTCATAACACAAACTTGGAGAATTGTTCATATAAAATACACCTATGTTGCGTAGCAATGGGAGTGCTTCTCTTGATGAGAGCTTTGAAGGTGCATTTATTCTTGGCTTCTTTATGACAGGGGGGCTAATCAGATCACTTGAAGGACTTTTAGAAGGATGATCCTTGATTCCTATATCCTCTTCCTCAAGTGCTGGGAAACCCTGCATCACATAGTCATTGAATGTTGTGGGAGTGCCCATTCCAAGAAACATAGTGTCTCCTGAATTGTCCATAACTGAGGCCAATACTCTTTCCGTTGAAGAACTTGGGAAATTACTGTCAGCCACATGGGGGGAATACAATGGCAATCCTTCATTCAGGAACCTATCATCTGCTAGTCCATAATCTTCCTTGCTTGATTCTTTCAAATTCTGCATAGGTCCTTCAGCCAATCTAGATGATATCATCCCAAAGTTTTCAATTGGCTTGTGGTTTCCTGCTTTCCATTCCTCTGAGAGATGGAAAGTGTTCACCATTTTTGAAGGGTGGTCATTTGAATTACTGACTGTGCATGATGCAAATGGAACACCATTTGAATGAGTATAAGGAACATTCTCATCATTCTTCAAGTCAAAAAACTCCTGATCTCCCAAAACTTTCTTTCTCTTTTTGTCATGTGTAGTATGACATGTCTCCTTGCACCTTCCATGAGACTGTGAGATTTCTTGCACTATATTGCCATAGTGATTCATGTTTGAGGATGGGACGTTATGTACCACATCATGGCTTTCATGAAAGGTATGTTTCATGGCTTTGAGCAGGCTGGGTCCCCCAGGTGTTGATGAATGAGATTGTGATGATGTTCCAAGAGAATCAGGAGTATCACTCCATTTATCAAGTTCATGATATAATTTTTGTTCTTTGGGTGCCAGATAGGCTTCAGTTCCATAATTGAAAGGAGAGGAACTATAAGTTGGATCTTGTGGATTGATTTCATTTCTAAAACCCAATCCCAAGTTTTGGGGACTTGAAATTGGTACTTCTGTGTGTAAATAACTCCCATGTTCCAATGGTAAGGGCACACATTGATACTTGGTTGATGGGCTTGCTGTTTCCATCCTTGATATTGCAAAGCAAGGGCTTTCTTTTGAACTAAATTGTGAATCCCAATGGCCTATAGCACCCTGAGACAATTGATGGGTGCACTCATTCTGACTGCCATCATGAAATCCAGATAAGTCTTGAATTTCTGGTAAAACAAGATGTTGTAAATTTTCTTCTTCAGGAATGCTATTGTCAAGCCATAGATTTCCTTCTGCAAAGTTTTGTATTATACTTGATGGGCTGGGCTTGGGTTGAAATGCTGAGTATGATGGTAAATCTCTTGTCAGGATGATCACTTGAAAAAGATATTTCCAACACATGATTATAGGTAGTTGGTATATTGTTTTCTTCAGTAGTATTTATGACACTAAATTCTTGAGGCTTGAAGTTCTTAGAAAATTCTTTGGAGCCAATGATTTGGTTTGAAACCTGTCTCAAGAGATAGTTAATGGATCTACTGTTTCAGGGAAATGATGCACCTTAATGTTTGCATAGAAACAGTCTACACTTGAAGTGACTCAAGAACCTAATTGCTTGTTACATTCAGTTGGCGGCTAGGGGAGATACCCTACAAGTTTCAGTGCACACATTCATGTCAGTATTCTTGGTTGGAACTCAACCTTTTAAGCTTCAAATACCACATTGAAAACCCCCAGACCAGCTTTTTTCCATGTGTTTCTTTTCCCAATCTGATTACATCCTTTTTCTCCTTTTTTGTTCAGATCCATTTTTCTTGCTTGAAAATCAAAATTTGGAGTATAATTTATGCATGCTTGTGAACTATCAAAATCCTGAACTATCTTCTGTTACATATAAACACAGGTGCTATTCCACATAATATCCTCTTGCCTTGAAAAAGAGACAGATCTTAAGAGTGTCAGATCCCAAGTAAATTTACATTCAATTCAGGAAAGCTTGGCTAATTTTCCCACACATGTTGTCTGTTCTGTTCCTGCTATGTGAGTTTCAGGATGGATAGGTCTGTTTATGTTTGTCAGCCTTGGCCAGACTTTGGGTGAGACTATTGGTTTGGACCAAACCAACTGTATTTACCCTCACATGGGAGTAAAGAGAGAATATTTTATCTGCCCCTGACACTGACAGGATCCCAGAAGTGAAGCTTCCACCCACAATTCAGTTCAATACACACAATTAGTGGCTGTTCTGGTGAATCTAAAACACAGCCACGCCACTTCACACCACAGGGGCTTGGGGAGGGGGTTGACCCCTGTTCCATCTTGAAACACAGACCACCCCACACCACCAACATATTTACCTTGTATTTTCCAATGCGAGGATTATTGGATTCCAAACCTTGGACAGAATCTGTCTGAGGTTTTGATCCAAGGCAATTCTCAGCATAGAAGATTACCTCAGACAAAAACCTTAGACAAGGGCTGTCTGAGGATTCACCTCTGATGATGCCTTGGATTCCGCAACCTGAAGCATCTATGTTGGCAGTGCCAGTTTAAGATGACTTCAAGGCTGCACTAGTTTTCCCAGATTCAGAGTAAAAAGGTGGTAGAATCTGTGAAAAATCTTGTTGGACTTTTAGCAAGAAGAAGACAAATGTACAATGTCTTTAGTTTTTGTATCTTTTTTCTCTATTTCATGTGCTTGACATTTTCAGTTTTCAATTTTATGTGCTGTTCCTCTTCCTTTGTTTGGCACAAAGTATGCTTCTCTGTGCTGTGATCAGTGGTTAGGTTTATTAGTTGAAATGCTCTGTCTCTATTGTGCTTTGTATGGCGGGTGTGTGAAGTGCCAAAAGAATTCCCATCAATTAATGTGACAACATGGATACTATCTGCTTTGGTGAGAGAGAGAGGTGTGGCCAAATGTGAAGATGCAAGAGATGTGGGAATGTGGTAAGGTTTGTGAAGTTCTCTTCAGTTGGATCTCACAGCCTGGCTGTTAAAAAACAACAAAATTCTTAAAGACAGAAAACCCACCTGATGAGGTATGGTGGCTCCTTTCAAGGAGCATTGGTATGAATTTTTCATACATCTGATTGGATTTTCCTTATCAAAAGCCTAGAAGATTGAAACTGAATGAGATATGGCTTACTTGACCAATTCCCTTTTTGAGCCCTACCCACAATAAAAATGAAGAAACCATTTAGGTATTGATACAGTCGGCTCTCAATATTAGCATATCTATGGTCGACAGATTCTCCTTGCTTATATTGCACAATGCATATTGCAAAAGCATAATATGCCTTTCGGGGCCAAACTTAACTAAGTCCCTCTTGAGCTGTACCAGCCCGCTCAAAAGAGGGACTTACGAGTAAAGTGAAATTTCTGGCGTGAGATCGGACGGTCCTTTGACCAAAATCCTACAATCCGCACTCACGCCCAATCTCACCAATGGACTCAGGCAGTGCTCATAATGAAAAAGATGTGCAGTCATCCTGCACATCTTTCTCCGTTTTCCGTTTGGGAAAATCTCAAACGGCCAAAAAGAAAACTCAAAATGTAGAGATGGGGTCAAATCGGGGCCACCAAGAGGCAAATGAAATTTAAATGCTGCGCTTTTGATCAAGTAAAAGCACGTTAAGATCACAAAGGAGATTGGCTTAGCCAGGGCCTTAAGAATAATGCATTTTCTGGTCCCATCCACACCGTGGCCTGATCACCCAGCGCGCAAGAGTCAGCCGCGATGAAATACGTGAATGAAGAAGTTAAGCATACATACCTGATGTCATCTTAATGGGGCAACTGAGGACTGGGAGGCGCAACGTAGATTTCGAGGACCTCCATCTGTGTCATCCCAGGAGAGAAAGTTAATAGTCCAGAAGACACAATAAGACGTTCAGGGACAACGTACCTCGCTTAATATCAAGCATTTCCACACCTTTTCCGCGTTTCCAGCACCGTACAGCATAGCCTTCACCTTGTAGAGGAGCTGTAGAACCCATCCGCGGTTCTCGGTGTCATCCCCTCTCCATTCCTCCTGATACGGACCCAGCGAAACATTGGTAGGATCCATGAGGGTGAGTAGGAACTGGAAGACCGTCATGTTCTTGTGTTTGATGAATTTACAAATGTCAACCGTTTTATCGACAAGTGATGAGTCCTTGTAGGTCGGGAAAAAGTCCCAGTTGGAAGCTTGGTTCGATAGATGGACCAACGAGGGTATAGTGAGGCCTTCGGCCTCTATTACGTGCTTGATTCTTAATAGTGAAGCTCTAGTGGTACGAGTTAACTTTGGGCTCGCTTCACCCATTTCGCTGGGTAGAGAGTGAGACATGAGGCCGGGTGGGAAGTGGGCGAAAATACAGCTCAAGAGGGACTTAGTTAAGTTTGTTTCGGGGCCATGTATACCAAAAAAAATCCCGCAAAAACCTATGCATATAGCAAGATATGCCTATGTCGAGCTTGCTTACATCGAGAGTTGAGTGTAGTAAAAACCACATGTAATAAAAACATGACAGCAATTTGTACCTATCACCCTTATCATCAAATTCAGTTCAAAACAACTCATGATGATCTAACACAGGTCACAGATATGTATCTGAAATTTTTACTGAACCAAAATCATCTTGAATGGGTAATAATTCTAACTTTTATTGAGGTGAAAGAAAAGAGTGGTAATGCTTAAAAACAATCAATGAAAGCTTTTCTGGTAGATGTTCTGTATACTTACACAGTCAAATCTCTGAAATCCAGTGCACTTGGTGGACAATTTTTGTGCCAGATAGCAGAGCTTACTGGATTCCATAGTCAATATTCCTGCTGGGCAACCAAATTGGTGTACATAAGCTCAAATGTATCTTTCCAGATAACAGATTGTGAAGGACTGAATTTTGTAGATTTCACTCTATATTACATAGAGAAGCAGGCAGGAAAAAGTTCTTTTCACTAATTTTCTTTGATGAGATCATTGGAGTGTACTGAAACATTCAAAACTGAAAGAGGATTTCAGTGACATCAAATCACCTAAAATTTAAAACCAGGATTTAGATCAATGTTTTCCCCCATTGCAATGATGACATTTCAGGTGATGGGAGCTTGACTTTGAAGTCCACATCATTCATCTGAGTGAATTTAGAGGTAGATAAGGTATCACTCCAAGCTTCATACAGACTTTTAAGACCATGGATTGGGATAGGATATCTTCTGATAACTTGGTTTTGTGAGAGTGAATTGAATAGTTTATAAGGATCTGACCAATCTATAGTAACCCTTGATGATTTTTCAACTTCCATATCAAAGATCTTTGGTAAATCAGTTTGAAAATTAAAGTCTTTCCACTTGGAAAACATTCCTTTCAAAAAATCCCATGCACTTTTGAGAAGGATTCTGAGTGTATTATCTTGAGTTTCCTTTTGGTAGAGAACTTTGACCAGGCCTATGAAGATTACAGTTAGTCTGTACTCTCCCATACTGTTAACCCTGATAATTGTTTCAATATTTATCTTATGAGGATCATGATTCAATAAGTCTTCTGATCTTTTCTTGGGTCTTTTCCCAGCTAAAGAGATATCAAGATTGTATACTTGCTTGTAGGAGCTCAATAGATCTTCAACTAATGAACCAAAGAAAGCATGGACCTCTTGGCACATTTCAATTCCCTTAGGTGAGTGGAATTGTGCAGAGTGAGATAATGACAAACATATTTCATGCCATCTTGATGCTACTGTGCGTTCATGATGGACTTGATAGTCTCCACAGTATCTTAAACCTATAAATGCAAGGTTTGTTATCCCTGATCTTGAGTAAAGCCCACCATAGCTATACTTTACATGTGATTCATGGAATTTCTGTATCACTGAATAAGATCCCCCTAAATGGTTTATTCCAATTCTTGAAAAAGTTCTGTTTTGATCCCATTTGACTACAAGGGAGTTGATGATATCAGCTGGTATATTGTTTTTATTGCTAAAGCTGCTCAATGACTTATACCATGATGCAGGTTCATTCCATTTTGTTTTGAAATAGTAATTCCTCTTCACTCCAGGATGATTACTCTCAATCTTTAGATCTGCATCTATCCAACTCCCAAACTGTAATTTGATGAAATTCCATCCCTCCTGAAGAAGATTTAACCAAGATACTGGATCACCTCCCTCAGTGGCAAAAATCAAAATAAGGCCCAGAAAACATGTTGTTATCTTTGAGTGAGCAATTCCTGTTGCTTGTTCAACATGCTTTCTAATAGAGGCATTCCCATTGGCTTTGGCAATCATGTCATGTTTGAGCTCTTCAAACCATAGAGTTGTTTCATAACACAAACTTGGAGAATTGTTCACAAAAAATACACCTATGTCAAGTAGCAATGGAACTGCTTCTCTTGTGGAAAACTCTGAAGGCCCTTTTCTATTTGACTGACGTTGTATCACAGGGGAGCTAATCAGACCATTCAAAGGACTCTGAAATGGGTGATCTTTGATAGCTATGTCCTTGTACTTCTCAATGGTTGGGAAGCTTTGAGCCATATGACTTGTGTGTTGTGTGGGAGTAGCAATTTCATCACTTCTGTTGACTCCTGAATCCTCCATACCCCGTGACAAAACAGTTGCTCCTGAAGAACTTGGAACATTGCTGTAAGCCATGTGTGGTGAATCCCATGGCCATTTTGTGTCCAGAAAACATGAATCCCCTGGTCCTTCAGATGCCTTCCTTTTTTCTCTTCTTGATTCTGAATTCATCAGGCCCTGACCCACTGTGGATGGTATCATCCCAAAATTATCCATGCCCTTCTGGTTATCCTTTATCCAATAATCTGGGAAGTGAAAACTATTCACTGTATCTGAAGGGCCTTCATTTGGATTACCCACTGTATATGAAGAAGCTTGAAAGTTTCTTGGAGAGAGGTAAGGAATACTCTGATCAATATCAAATTGGTTAAAACCTTCACTTCCTGATACTTGACTCCTCTGTCTGTTGTGAATGTTATTGCATGTGATGCCATGATCCTGTGTGGTTTCTTTCAACATCATGACATATGGGTCCCTGTTCAAAAATGGAAATTTATATTGTACATCATGGTTTCCCTGAAAGGTATGTTCCATGTCTGTCAGTGGTCTGGTTATCCCAGGTGCTATCAAATGAGGTCTTAAGGGTTCTCCAACAGGCCCAGGAATATCACACCATTCATCAAGATTTTGGTATAATGTGTGATGATCTTTGGATTGAGAAGAACTACTGATTATAGCCTGTGGACTTGTTGCAGTGCTGAACTCTAATCCCAAGTTCTGAGGTCTTGCAATTGGTACTTCAGTGGGTACATAACTCACATGCTCCAATGTTAAGGGGACACTATGATGCTTGCTTGATAGGCTCCCTGTCCCCAATTCTGACAATGAAAAGTAAGGTTCTTCTCTCCAATATGATTGTGAATCCCAATGGGCTATAGAATCTTGAGAGAAATGCTTTGATCCATCATACTTTCTGGTATCATGCAATTCAAATATGTCTTGACTCTCTGGTGCAATAAAATGACTTGGTTTTTCTGCTTCAGGAATGTTATTATCAAGCCATAAATTTCCTTCTGCAAAGTTCTGTATAATACTTGATGGAGTGGGCTGATGTTGAAATGCTGAGTAGGATGATGGTAAAAATCTTATCAGGATGATGATCTGAATAATATCATTCCAACACATCATTATCAGTAGCTAGTCAATCTTTTCTTGCAGTTGGATTGTTGACAGGATCTGATATGGCTAGATGTTTTGAAGCTTCAAGTTCTATACACAGGCCTTCTCTGAACCTGACGAATTGATTGGACACCTCTCACAGCAAGAACTCATCTTCTGTATAATGCCCCTGCCCTATGATCTGCTGTTTCAGTTCTAAACCAATGCACATCATAAATATGGTATGTATAATAGACACAGTAATTGAAAATTGACTGCTCATGAGGTGCTTAGTGGCTAGCAGCAAAGTCTTACAAGTTTCAGAGAAAAAGTTAAAATCAGCTCTTCTTGCTCACAATTCAATGCCTTGCATGTGTTTCTTTTTGTAAAGATTTAATCACAAGTTTCTTTCTTGCTCAAATTCAATTTTCTTGTACAAATTCCAACACTTTCCATACAATTGCTTTCTCTAAAAATTTAATCTCAAGGTTTTTTTGTTGCATCAAATTTAATGTTCTTAGTGGAAAATTTACCTCTGGAGCATCCAAGAACAATTCCAGAATCTTATGTCTAATATCTAGGAACTCAAGCTTGATGAATGCTAATTACTATTCTAACTGGTCACCTGACCTGGTCCGTGAATGCACACAAGTAGTTGTTCAAATTCCAATCCTAATTTTTTTTGTTACAACTTCAGAACAACATAGATGTCAAGGATGTGTTGGACACTGGGCATAAGGAAGAAGGATTTTGAGGGATCCATTTCCCAACTTTCAACCTGTGTAACACTTCTAACAACCCAGTACTAGTAGGACCCCAAGAAATATGCCCAAGCATCCTCCCCCCAACCCCTCTGACCTTTAACAAATCCAGCCTCAGTGAATGCCTCTTCCAATGCCCCCTCTATGCAAGCTAAACACATACTCCACTACACCAAGAAGAAAGTCAGGATGGTAATCAATCCAGGTAAAAGTGATGATATCCTTCTAAGTTCAACCAAAGTGAGTGACACACACCCCAAAAACTAAACAAATGACAAATTGTTTACCAGGAGAAGCCATTTCAAAAATCTCTCAAGGAACTGATCAGCAAGCTTCTAGATGTAGTGAAGACTAGTGTTCCACCGCTATCATGGAAGAAACCCACCATAAAGAGCATCTCCATTGATGTATGTGGAGACCGGGGCAGATGTCTTAGTCTTAACAGGTGCCATACATGACCAGTTTATGTATGTACAATACAAAGATCTCCTATACAATCTCACAACACTCAATTCACTTGCATTGGCAAGAAAATTCCAAAAAAGAGTTACATGTAGCATCATATTTCAAGCAAAAAGAAATCAACAATAAGTCAGATTCACACCTTGCATCAATTGGGTAGCAGTCTCATTTAAACTTATGACACTTCCGCAACAAAACAAAGGCCTAAGAAAATACACACTTCATAGTCATTGACTGACTCCAAAAATGTACCAGGTAACAGCCCAGCAATGCTAGTCAGAGAGATATGTATGACAATACTATTAAACCCTCAAAGGCTTTGGACACTGTGGTGATATATTTATGGGATCACTCAGAAAAATAAATCATAGTAGTTTACCAAAGTTATCAGAAAGGTTTTAGCCCAAAGAAAAACTTGAGTAGGTGGAATCTGATCAATAGAAGCTTTTTAAGGCTTATATATTGCACATTGAATGATGATGAGGTCATTTTATTTCAAACAACTTATTAAGATCAACATGAACTATCAGTAAAAGGATTGTAAAAAGAAAACAAAGAAAAATATTATAAAAGTTCAAAGATATAGGTTATATATAGGCTAGGAAATGGTTTTGAGGGTCATATTTTTTGGTTTATGGTTCTGTAAAATGGTAATATGAAGAAACAACAGTTAAATAATGCATAAAAATCTTAATCTTGATGATTGATGAGGAAGAATAGAAGTGATTAAGAAAACAATACAGTTTCAAAGTTGGTCAACAAGCGTATACAGGTAGATTACATGTGTAGTAATAGTATTAGTCATAATTAAGGTCGCCAAGAGGATTTTCAGGGTTAGAATTATACAGGAATGATTATGTCATAGTGTAGTGGAGGAAAAATGATGATCATCATAGGTGTAAAAAGTGAGGAAAATGGGTAAAACCTGTCAAAAATAGTGGTTTTTAGACAATTACATATGTCAAATGACGTCAGATTAGCTTGCTAGACAGTTCATTCAACGCAGCATCACAGGACCCCGGTATGCTCTTATAAGGGGTACAGATCCAAAAATGTGACTTTTGAGCTTGCTCGGAAACTTGTCCCTGGCTTTACCCATAGCTTTAAGACAGGTTTAGTCTTTTTAATCAGCTGTATTGGACTTAGCGACTCTGAAATTCAGGCAGAAACTGGTAAAATCCAAGAGAGCACTGTTTAATCCCATATGTTGTATCTCCGCGCGAGCTCAAAAGTCACAATTCTAGATCTGTACCCTTCATAGGAGCATACCGGGGTCCTAGCATCACCCATTACATAAGTTAGAAACTTTCAACCACTAGTAACAGAGGTGTGTGAAGAAGGTTATAAGGAATTGGAGCAAACTTTGGATTTTACGCTTACATGTGCATACATGTAACAACACTTACATACAAAAACCCTAACTCCACAACTCATTCACTCATTCATCACTCATCAAAAGTAAATTACATGGGACCAAATTATTAATCATCATCATGATCTCTATAAGATTCACTCTAGTAATCAAAAATTGAATGTCATTTGAAAAAACCTGTAACTTCAAAAATAAGTTTTCAGCCAGATTGTAAGGCACAAAAATCACCTTTAGTCATCATAAGAAGCACCATGTAACGTCATTGATCACTTTTGGATGTGTAAATCATATCATATATTAGTAACAAACTCATAACAAAACATCATCAGAGAGTTTTTAGGAATTTTTGGTCAAAATTAATTGGGTTTTTGAGGTTGTTGACCATCATAAGAGTTGTACTAACTTAACACAAGTCCCAAACTCGCAGGGGTTTTCTTACCTTTGCAATCTCGGTGCCCTGGAGAGGGACTTGGGACTTATTAGCTACTTTTGGTGTACCAGCAGGGACCGGAAAAGGCCCTGCTCTTCTACAGCCTGGCATCTTCTGTAGTTGGTACAATATAGATTTTCTGAGGAGAGCAAAATCTTCAGAACATTTAGACAAACAACTTTGGTTTTTGAACAAAGTTCACTGATCAATCATTAATCCTATTGCAAGTGAAAGAATTTAGGTCCTTTTTAAATTTTGTTTCCAAAATACAGTCACCAAACCACAAATCTCAAAATCTTTCTCTCCTTCTTGAGAAAACTCAGAGCGAGATATGTCAAATCTGAATAGACAGATCTGATGAGAATGGGCACAGGTAGCTCCAGTTCAAATGGGCAAGGGGGTTGATTGAGAGGAAGTGGGAGCTTTTGCGGTTTGAAAAAACCTCCAAGCCAAAGTTGAATTTTGAACCCCCTGCTGGCTCACCAGGGAAGCCCAATAAGTCATAAGTCCCTCTCCAGACACCCAAGCTCGCGAGGAAAAAGTGTCTGGGCCACAGAGGGACTTAGTTAAGTTAGAGAGTTGTAACACATCAATACATATATACACCACGGGGCAATCGTTGAGCCAAAAGCTGAGCTCAAAAGTGGTCGTGTCTGAAATTTGGTCAAACACTGGCCAAAAGCTGAAGTTTTAGTCAGATCTTGACGGTCGGGTGAGACCGGCTGTTTTCTGGCCAAAAACTGAGCTTTCGGCTTGAAAAAAGCCGGTCGGTTGGCTGGTTGATCTGACCGTAAATCAATCAGCCTTATGGCTGTCAAAAGATGGCCAAAAACCAAGCATCCGGCCAGCTTTTCAAACATTCAAAAAGCTGGCCTTGAGACGGTCAAACAGACGGCCAAAAGATGAGTCTAGAGTAGACAGGGCTCCCTTATTTGAATCACTTGTCACTGTAAGATGTCACAAGTTAATGACCATATAAGGTAAAGTCTGTGATGACCTTCATGCAACGCTCGGACCTCAACGTAATCTACCGTAGTGTGGTGGAAGTTCCATAACACTACGGTAGACCGCTGTAAGTGCCTACCGCGCCGTACCGTTAAGTGCAGACCACCGTATTCAGAAGTCCACTTTGGTACGGTCTCATCGTAACGCGCCGTACCGCAACTGCGATTTTTGGCTCAAATAACGGTCATAACGGTGGATTTTTTTAAAAAAATGTACAAGAAGTTAAAATTTCACATATAGTCATAATGGAATTTCAACGAGAGACAAGAAATAGATAAACGAGAGACAAGAAGTAGATGAACAAGAGTAGAGTGAAAAAGACACGATAGAGAGACAAGCAAAAATATAAATTGTTAAAGTTGTTCTTAACAATTGTAAACAGAAAATGACAAACAAAAATATGAAACAATCAATTACTTCTTGACCTTCTTCTTCAGCTGTGCCTCGTGTTCTTTAAGGTACTTGACCGCATCTTGAAACTTATCCGTGGGTACGACACCGGACTTAATCCACTCTCTACATCCCACCTTCCGAGTGATAGTGTTCGGAAGGATGGAACCTTGACCTGGCGCAGCAACATCTGCGGCCGAGGAGAAGGAGCGCTCAACGCAACAAGTAGTTGCCGAAATGGACAGGTAGTCCCGTGCCATCGAAGCCAGCACAGGAAATGACTTCTCATGTTTCTGACGCAGTCACATAGTAAGTTTAGCTTATCACTCTCAGACTCAAGTGTCCAATCAAAGAAAGTGACTTACTCTCCACCAGTCCAAAGGTTTTTCATCAGGCAAAATGCCAAACTTCCCTGACAAATAATCCACCAGCTCATGTTCATATTGAGATGTTGGTGCAATATGATCAGACCCAGCGGCAAACATGTCAAATTCATCAATCGCAGTAGGGACTGTTGTTTTGATAATTATTGTATCTTTGGCCACTTTGGCTTTCCAGTCACACACCCAATCTCCAAAAACCTCATGAACAGCGTCCTTTGCTGAATCGACCGCGGTTGGATAAAAATCCTGGATGAACTTCAATCGTCTGTGAGGGTTAAGAATCATGGCAATGAGGATAATTTTGGTGTCTAAAGCCTCGTCCTGGTATTTCTTGAGCCAGGAGAGCATCTCTTCAAGTGCTCGGTTGATACTAGGGAACATGGAGGCCTCCTTGAACATTTCAAGTTTCTTCCCGATGCGGAGGTACTCAGCAAGGACCTCACAACCCGAGGAGAAGTCGCCCTGCATTAGAAAAGTGGCATCTTCAAAAACCTGGAGTTGATTGAATCAAATCAATGAGAATGGATCACAAAAAGATATACAATAGTTGATGAATGACTTACCTCCAAAATAGGATTCAATGCCTCGACTGCTTCCCACTCCTCGTCGCATAGAGAGAGACCCCAATAATACTTGTTTGTCTTTCGGTCCTGCGAAGTCATCGCGTTGAGGATCTGATGAAAACATGTCCAATCAGTATACCTCGATGCTTTTTACCCTGACACAGGCTAAACTTACTTCTTTACCTTCACATGCCCTATGCCTACTGTCAGCTACGGAATGCGACATGTGCCAAAGTGACAACTTGAAATTTCAAAATCGAAATTTCAGAATCCCCGGGTCAGAAATTGACAAAACTGGAATAAACATCAGATTTAACCCCAATACTGGTCTGAAACCGCCTGTATTGGGGATAAAACCTATCTTTCTGCCAGTTTTCACAATTTCCAGACCACAACTCAAATATCGACCACTGACTTGGCACTTTGGCACAAATATTACATGAAAATTTCAAGAAATCAATTTTCATCATGTCAAACTTCACATATGTATAAAACAACAAAACCCAATACCTAACCGTACCACAGGACAACCTCAGCAGCCAAAACCTACAGATCGCACAATCATTACTCGGGAAGACACAAAACCTAATCACAATTTGCAGAAATAATCACTCTTAACCTACCTCTCCCTCCCCAATTCGATCCTCACCCAGCAACGTCCTCATACCATCCAAAAACCACATTCACTTGTCACTTTGACACATATTATCCAATCCATTCTATCAATCATCAATCTCTCCATTTCATCATATAACTACTGTTATCATGCCTGGACGAATTGAAATCTCAGATGATATCTTACACCCTATCCTAGAACAAGCTCATAACAACAAGTGGACAGCACAATCGGTATCCAACAACATCTGGAGAAGTCATCAAATCAAGATCAGTGTTCGTACCATCCGTCGACGTATTGAGGCATGGGGTTTGAAACACCGAGTGGAGTATGATGAAGAGACTGTCACGAAGGCTGTGTTAGACAAGCACGGTAAAAGTTACAATCAAAAAAGAACCCTCATCTCAATGAAGAATGAAAACAAAATTGTCATCAGCCGTTCCACCTTGGCTCGTCATGAGAAGAGACTTCAGCTTAATCGCAAACGAGATGATCTTGATCTCAACAAAATTACTTACGAAGAGCTTGTGCAATTGATTAACCAAATGGAAGAAGATTTTGGTCATGTGCTGGGTATCAAGAGTATCAAGCGAAAGCTCATGGCTGATCATAACTTGCATATTCATTGGTGATTAATATACTACTTCATCACATCCCTGATAACCTATGCTGACTTTTCCTCTCTCTTCATTTTTCTCTTTTCTGCTAGTGATGTTATATCGGCCATTCTGAAAGTGATCAATCCTGACATGGTCAAAGTCCGAGCGGCCCACAAACTGAAAAGGCGGCAGTATTATGCGGGTGGTCCTAACCAGGTTTGGGCTTATGACGGACACAACAAATTGATGCCTTACGGAATTGGAATCTACGGTTTCATCGACTGCTGGTCTTGGAAGCTCTTGGGTCTCCATGCTCATGTCACCAACAGTGACCCACGACATGTTGATTTATGGTATCTTGAACTTGTCAAGAAACACAGAGGCATCCCTCAAAAACTCACCACTGACCAAGGTACTGAGACCATCGACCTTGCTGGCCATCAAATGTACTTTGGACAGCAATACGGCACTGAAACCCCCGGTTTCCAGTACCATAGATATGTTCCCTCTACTAGTAATACTAAGATTGAATCTGCTTGGGAGAAGATGCAAAATGCAGTGACTGGTCACTTGAAAGACGAGATTGCTCAAAGGATTGCGGATGGTGATTATGATCCTGATGATCCAATGCAAAGGTGAGTTGGTGATTTGTGTTTCTTTGAGTAGCTCTTGTACTAACTCATCTTTCTTTTAGACTCTTGTTCCTCCAGCTCTACGTACCCGCCATACAAGAAGCTTTAGATACCTACAAAGACCATGCCAACAATTTTCAAAGGCGTAGAGACAACCGCTCTAGGTTACCAACCGGATGTAGTGCTAACTATTGCTATTACAACCCAGGTGACGAGTTTGCTGGCACAGATTACTTGATAGGAGTTCCCAGTTATAAAGTTGATCAGATCATTGAGGAGGATTATCCAGATCAAGAAAGATTATGGACTAAGACACCTGAGTGGTTTGCGGATGTAGTTGACAAAGTCATGTCTGACATGGAGTTTGATTATGATGATTTGAGAACTACGAATGTTTGGGAGATTTTCAATTTTGTATTAGAAAGGTTGAGACAGTATGACTGGACTGGTACTCCCTTTGCACCACAGCCAGGTGAATCCGATGTGGTATTTAATTAGTGATTAAAATCAAATTGATTTGTTCTTGTAGGCGCTTTATTTGTCACTAGCTCAACATACTAGACTTTGAAACATGCTTTAATGAATTTCTCTTAAATTGAGCTCTTTGAATTGAAATGCACAAATTGAAACCTTACAAACCAAAATTCATTTATGCTATTATGGTAAGCAACCTTTATCAGGAAAACCGCTTGTGTATTGGTTTATCTTTTGAGAAACAAGAGACTTGATAGAGACAGTTACAAAAAGGTAGCAGAAACCAGCATCCCATATGTTAGATCTTAATTGCGGTAGCATTGATTGGGATCTCCCAAATCTGATACATCCCCTGTTGGAAACTCCTCCACACGCAGTGCTTCAGCCTTCTCCAATTCCTCTGTAGGGACAGTTAATGTAATCACTCTCTTTGCCAGGGCAGCTTTTCTCTTCTGAACCTGGAACAAGTGAGAGCTAGGTGTTAGGGCTACATTCACTCACAGGAATTTGTTGTTACACTCACATTGTAAAGATGCTGCTCAATTGACTGTCCAGTAACTACATGAAATACTCTGACAGGCTTGGCCTGACCAATTCGGTGAAGGCGGTCCACAGCTTGTTGCACTACCTGAGGGTTCCAATGTGCATCCTGAAGATACACCACTGCTCCATCAGTGTTCCCAGATCCAATGTAAAAGCCTGACTTACCATCAAATAGACCTCGTCCGCACATGTCATGTTCAAACCTACCCCACCAGCCTCTATTGATACGACAAATGCTTCAACATTTGGGTCCTTGGTGAAAGAATTGAGTTGAGAAGTACGCTCAAAGGTGGACTGGTCCCCATGCAGCTGACGGTACGTGATGCCAGAGTTGTCAAAAGCCATGATGATCCTGGGAATGAAGTCAGCTATTTGATGATATAATGGGGCTAGGTTTTGAAGGAGCTCACCAATCAATAAAGCTCTTCCACTGAGTGTATATAACACTCTTCCCACCACCATGTGATTTTTTCTTCTGAAGCATGTGAACCAAGTATGCAATCTTTGGGCTAAGCTTCCAGTCCGTTGGAATAGCATCTCTTACCTTGCTGTTATGAATTCTTTCATCCGGTAATTTTATACCCAGTTTTTGCTCAATGAGATTAATGGGTTGATTTTCTGCATCAACACCCTGTTCAATTTGCCTGAATAAAAGAGGGTGGTTGCAAGTCATCCTGAGATTGGTGAGTTGTTTGAAAAATTCACCACCTTGAAATTTCTGCTTCCTTTCAACTCCAAACTGCCGTAAGAAATTCTGATATAGAGTTTGATAAACATCCTTAACCTCTTTATGCATATCTAAAATAATAGTGGTGTGATTAATGGGTGGTAAATCAAATATGTGACTGTCCTTGGTCCTCCTAAGCATAATGTATCGCAAAAGTCTAGAAACTGGGGCCAAATTTCCACGCTGAACCGGTTGAGCAATGTGTGTATCCCAAACCGAATCCTTGTAGAAAGGGGTCACGTGTAAAAACCTCAGCATCATCTGAAGGTCGCCTAGTTTGTTGTGCAGTGGTGTTCCTGTCAGACACAATCTATTGACAGCTTTCAATGCAGTGACACATCTGCTGGAAAAATTGTCATTTCAGATAATACTAAACAAAGTGGAATATCAGTAATTGAACTGAAATTTTACAAGCCAATAGATACACTGACTGTGCTTCGTCAATTACCACACGGTACCACTTGGTTGCATATGTAAGACTATCAAGTTGGTCATTTTGAAGAGTACCTAATGTTGTCAAGATGATGTCTGCTGAATACCATTCTTCTGGTGCACGGCTGGTTCTATTTGTATCATGCCAGCGCATAACCTTGAGTCCCGGTTGTCTTGTATGAAGCTTGATTTCACGTTCCCAATTGTCCATAAGCCCCTTGAGACAGATGAGTAAAGTGGTATGTGAACCTCTAAGTTGACTTTTGGGGCTTTCTCTTTGATAATTCGTCTCGTAACTGAATGCTGCTTGGAGAGTATGTGCAATCAGTGCTATAGTCTGAATTGATTTTCCAAGCCCCATGTCATCAGCCAGAATTGAAGCTCGAGGACTGGTTGGAACTGGTTGTTGATCAGTGGCAATGAATGACTCGCCGCAGAGAAGGTTTGTCCAGATAGTGAATTCTGCGCTCTTTTTGGAGTGCCAAAAGGAGTTGAATGCTGCATTGTGCGGATCCTCTCGATCAAGTAAAAATCCCAGGCCCTGTTGTTGATGAGGTCTGAGCTGGGAGGATAATAGAAGAGATTGGTTGACTGGTTGCACATCTGATCCGCTGGGAATGGCTCTAAGCATGGAAATAGCATCAGTTGGAAGATTGATCAAGTCTGGGTAGGCTGCCTTCCACTTGGGTGACATAGAGGTGGGTGGAGGAAACAGGCTGATGTTATTATGATTGTGAGGATTGTAGGACTGAGGAGTCTCGAGTCTGATGCCATATTTCACTAAAATATCCTTGAAGTCTGGCATTTTCCAGAATTTGATAAATATCAAGGTAGTAACTTCAAATTGAATCATTCCTGAGACTTCAAGTGATTGGACAGAGCTGCTGATGAATGCTAATTGGTTGGCAGTTGGATTCCAACCGCCAGCTGGCTTTGATTTATGTTTGCCCTGTTGATTTCCTAGTATTTCTAGTAGAAATGATTGAAGATGTGGTGGTAAGTAACCAATAGTTTTCCCATTCGGAATTACCAGTCTGATCTGTGGGTACTCCTGTTGTTGATCAGTAATGAATATGTGTATTGGGGAATTGAGAGGGAGCTGTACTTCCGTAGCCGATGACGTCAAGGTGACAATTTTGAAGGTAACACAACCAGCGCACACAACTTGGGGAGTCATACTGTGATATATATGATGATGTGAATGATAATTGGGTGATGAGCAATACGGTTTAATGGATGCAAAAAGTGGAAACTTGAACATCTTTACTGGTTGACACACATGTTGATATATGAGAATCTGATCACCGAACTCAATGCAAGTCATACCAGGCTATGACATGCGTGGAAAATCCGTGTGGGGAAATACAAATGGATTTTCCAATGTGGGGCGCTTGTGGGGACAAAACTCACCAAGATTTGCATTGATCACCACAACCATGGTTATCATCTTATCAAACCCTTTATGGGAATCCTAACTACTGCTGTTCCTTGGTCTGTATAGTCCACCGGTCCCAGTGGGGTTTATCTGAAAGAGATCTCTTGACAAATAACAAAGGAAAGCATAGAAGAGTAAATAGAAAAAAACTTATGCCTAGGTGGTCAATCTCTGATGGAGAGACCACCTATGTAGGCCCAGGTGGTCTTTTCTCCAGTCGATCGACTGGGAAAAACAACCTTGGAGCGGCAGACTCGGAAGCCCCGGTTCCAGGGCCAATTCTCCTAACGCTAGGTGGTCTGCCTATCAAGGTTTGACCACCTAGGTTAAGTATATTTTGAATGCTAGGTGGTCAAACCTTGATAGGCAGACCACCTAGCGTTAGGAGAATTGCTCCAGTCAATCGACTGTAGAGAAACACAAGCCCTGGGACCGGTGCTTTCATCTACCCCGGTCCCAGGACTTCTCCTCCAGTCGATTGACTGGAGGAGGGAACCTAAGCCTAGGTGGTCTACCTCTCAAGGTTTGACCACCTAGCTGAAGGATAATTGACCTGCTAGGTGGTCAATTATCCTGAGGCTATGCAGGCCACCTAGGCTTAGGTGGACTGCTTCTCCAGTCGATTGACTGGAGGAATGGCCCTGGGACCGGGGCTTTATTCTATCCCGGTCCCAGGGCTCGTTCTCCAGTCGATCGACTGGAGAACAGACCCTAGGGCCACCTAGGCTCCAGTCGATCGACTGGAGAGAGAGGCCCTGGGCCCGGTCAAGTGTACATACCGGTCCCGGGGCCGCTTCTCCAGTCGATCGACTGGAGGAATAGGCCACCTAAGCCTAGGTGGACAAACTTTAATAGGAAGACCACCTAGGCTTAGGTGGCCTGTAAGTGAGAAAGGCCCTTCTCCCACTCAAAGTATACACAACCTGTATGCAATTGAGATTGAAAAAGATATCAATTGATTTTTTTGATCACTCCCTCCCTCTCATTCAATCAATTTTTCATTTCAAATTCAACTCATCCACTCGCATCATCAACTTTTTTTGTTGAACACCAACCAACTTAATAATTCAACCATCATCAAATGGAGGATCTTACCCATACCAATGTTTTAACCCAAATTGGTGAGGATATTATTCCTGGTGACCGTCCACCTACTCCATCCACAATGGATATGGACACCGACTCCGAAGACCAAGATTTGGATGACTCCAATACCCAAATCAAACCAGATGCAGCCAAAGTATTGTCCGTACCCTCACATCAGGCCTTTCCACAAGCTCCTACGGTTCCTGGACCTCTCTCTCAGTTACAATCATCTGGATTGTCCAAAGCGGAATTGCGGCGTGTGACCAAGGCTGAGTTCGAGCGGAATTGCTCCCATCCGGTTCCTGTGCTCCGTCAGCTGCAGACTGGTCCTGACATCCCGGATGATGCCATCGAACACATTGAGGCTGCTGCTGCGATATGTGAGGCCAGAGTTATCAGTATGTCTTTTGAAGATCACAATTTATCAACTCTAATTTCCTTAGCTAACATTTATACATCATTCTTAGATCTGCGTAAAGGCATTCATCCACCACCAAGCGACAAGGTGATTGTCATTGACTTAACACGAGATGATACGCCTGATCCTACTGTCATTCGACGATCGGACCGTCAGACTAGTGGTGTCAAGAACTATGCCGGCTCCCAAGTCCCCACCAAAAAAAGACCACGTCTTGCACTTGATCCGGTCCGAGATGATGGTGAAGAAGAAAACCCTGAGGAGGAAGAAGATGACTTGGACCAACCAAATGATAGAGACAACTTGGACTCTACGATTCTTCCGAATGAACAACAAAACAAGCCAGTCCCTGATGAACATCCCGTACAAACTCAGACTCAAAAAACTCCTCTACGTAATGAAGCTGGAAGTTCTTCTAATGAACAACCAAGTCAGCCAGTTCCTGAGAAAAATCCGTTTCAAACTCAGAATCAAGAATCTCCACCGGAATCTCCTCCACGGAATGAACTTGGACCTTCTTCGAATGAACAATCAAGTCAGCCAGCTCCTGAGAAAAATTCGGTTCAAACTGAGACTGAAAAATCAACTTCAACGGAATCTCCTTCACGTACTCAAGTTGGAACTTCTTCAGGTCCAACTCATTCCAACTCTTGTTCGCCCAAAACTATTGAACCAGTCACACATCAGATTGATCCTATCACGAATCCCACCTCCAACTCAACCATTGATCCGAGAATTGATCCAAACATCACTGTCCAAACGGTTTCAACTGGAGCTAGCTCTTCCACCCAGGCAGCAAGTAGCTTGGGACCGGCCTCTACCAATCCCAATGCAGCACTTGAGAACTCTGCACCACCCAAAGAATCTGCCGAATTACCTTCAACAGGACAGATTACGAACCCGGTGGACAAATGTCTTGCATCTTCAAGCAATGACATCCAATTGCCTGAGGACGACCTGAACCAATTGGACTTAAATGCTATGGACATTGATCTGCCCACTGACAAACCAATGATTGAGCCTGATACACACATGACCACCGATCCGGAAGACACTCCTAGAGTCATGCCTTGCTCCCTCTTCAACATCTAGGGTATACAAATATGGTTCTGGAAATTTCCAGAAGTGTTTCCCCAGAACACCAGAAGTTTTTTTTTGGGGTGTGTTCTGAACTTATGGTATTCTGAACCTTAGAATAACCAACACTGCATGTTTTCCAGAAGAGCAGGAGACTTCTGGTGTTCTGGAAAAAGATGTCTGGAAATTTCCAGAACAAACTTTGTATACCCTAATCGACGAAGAGGTCTTTATGGAAGCTTTCAAGATGTTTCCCATCCGAATCTCACGTGCAAAATATGCAGAGGGACGCGACCTTGTTTTAAATTTGTTAATGTTGAGATCCAAACATATTCCACTCCTTGTCAACCCAAGATATGGACTTCCAAAGGGTGTTACCTTTTCAGACTCTGAGATGATGTCTCCGGGGGAATGGATTCAAAACCTGACACAACAAGGTGAGTACTTGGAATGGTATATGGTACATTTGACTGAGAAACTGATTCAGTATTTTCAAAGGTGTTGATTTCTTCTCACCTCAGCAAGGAGAGCTGCTGTTCAGTTCCGAAATTTGGACCCCTATCTTATTCCGACCGGAAGATGATCCTCCAAAAGACAAGACTTCAATAGCTTTCCAAATCTATTGACTAATGAGACCACTTGCATATCCTTCTGAATACCATCAGCGCGAGGCGTCTCGTTTATTTCAGGATGCAATTGCAGTAGCAGCAGACGAAGTCATACGTCATGAAGATTTTTTGGCCAAACCCGACTTGACGGATTACAAGAACAGCTTTCGATTTGTTACATATCTTCTCAAAACCAGCCCAAAGCTTGGATCAGCCGGAGTACACTTAATTGAAGATTCAAATGCCATGAAGAAGGCTGCAAGTCTAATCAATCTTAACTACTTTGCTACAAATGTTCATAATGTGATCCTTGGTGTGGCGATACTTGATTTATATGCGAAAATGCCTAAAGGAAAAAGCTCAAATGAAGATAAGGAACTTTATAATCGTCTTGATAGTCAAATCAAACTTGTTAAGAAATCTAGATTTACCTGGGGTTGTTTAGGATCATTTTTAATCAGTGGTGTCAGAGGTTTAATGCTCACTTCAAGGGACTGCAAGAATACTCCGGCTCCAACTGTTTTAGCTGTTGTGAAGGCTGCAGCTGACATACAGAAGGCCAGAAACGTATTAATCAAAGAAACCATATGGATTAGGACTCACGACTACATCATGAGGCTTTTGTCTAGGAATTACAACTCTTTCAAAGGTGATACTTCAGTTTCTAATGCCAAGTTTGATGGTGTGCATGTGCAAAAGGTACCCTTGGCAGTATGTTTGGCTTATGACATTGGTTATTACTGGAGTACCAGGATATCAAGTAACCGTTTGCTACTTCCTGTACCCTATTGTACCGAAGTGGGTGTACAAGGGGCCAGTCTTCAGTTATTGGGTGAAGAAGATGATTGGTACAATCATAATTGTTGATCATGAAATAAAATATGCTTATCTTGAATGAAAAAAATGCTGTCATGTACTTTTTTTTTATTTCAAACAATTTTGTAATGGCAATACATGTCATGGAGCCAAGTTTGCAAGTACAGAATTAAAAAATGTTGTCTTGTACTTTTTTTTTTATTTCAAACAATTTTGTAATGGCAATACATGTCATGGAGCCAAGTTTGCAAGTACAGAATTAAAAAATGTGGTCTTGTACTTTTATTTTTATTTTAAACGATTTTGTAATGGCAATACATGTCATGGAACCAAGTTTGCAAGTACAGAATTAAGACAATTCTTTGCCCACGACTGATCACATGACTTCAACCCACATTCTGGCCATGCTGACAGTATACAACCACATGTATAATGATCAGCAAACCACAAGCTGGCCCTGGGTTGGTTTTCTATAAGTTTGGAGTCAAACTTGTAGCAGAAACATCAAAGCTATAAGTATTTTTGCCGTCACTTCCATCATCACATCAATCAAGTGCTTCCATCCAGGTATTATTCCATCAATCTTCCGTCACTTTCATAGCTTCAGATTTTCATCTCATGTTGTGAGGGTGGAGTGGTAGCAGACAGTGACTTGAGGATATGTGAACTCTTTAGGGGTAAGAATAGGTGACAGAGGGGAACCCCGATAACTGGTCTAGCCTCTTGATTCACATATCACCAAGTCCTGTGTGTTCCACTCCATTCTCATTATATGTGGGTGATCATTCTGAAGCATTCCACATGAACTGACCTTTGTTTTCCTCTTTCTGGAGCCAGGTCATTGGGGTGAGATGTTATATCTCTCTGAGCAAGGTAACCCTAATCATGACTAACTTACTTATCTTAAACAGATGGCTAAGCACCCATCTGATGCCAAGAAGAAAAAGCAAGCTGTTAAGCGGGCTGAGTATAAGGCAGCTAGGAAAGTTCTTTATAAACAGGTGAAGAATAAAAATTTACGTCAGACAAATCGTGAAGCTGAAAGAAGTCAAACTAGAGAAGTTGTAAGTAAGAAAATTGACGGTGGTATTAGAGTAAGGTTTGGACTTCCCAAAGATTGTCAGGTTTTCCGGGTTCCTGCATTTGGACAGCCTAAAATCAGGGAAGTTACCAGAGGTACAGTGGTGTTGGTGAATCTGGCGGCAAACAAGTTGATTTGTGTAGTCAGATTCAATCATGAGGTACATTGGACTCTTCCTCATAAAAGTAACATATGCTGACAATAAGATGGACTGTGTAGGATCCTTCTAGCACTGATCCATCATCAATCCAGCTCTGGGAGGATTTCCGTCGAGCTATTAGAACCATGCATTTACATGCGGAGAGTAGAGGAAACCTTCCGGACAATCATGCGGTTATGGCTCTGCCTGAGGAAGAAAGGCAAGGTAAAATGAGGGGATTTGGTTTCCGGTCTACCAGACAAGCTGGCAAACACAAGTACGGAAAGAAAATTAGTAAGTAGGGATGTTTCTTATTGCAATTGAACCTCAAGGTTCACTCTACCGTGACTGCTTTACAGGTCCTTTTGCACAGAATTCTAGCACTAGCGGTGACTTTGGTAAACTTAAGGAAGATGAAATGCGGCAAGATGATTTACCATGGGTTCATAACTTCCAGGCTGAAAGGACTTCCTCTCTCTGCTTACATGCATATGAAAGTAATAGGGAAGTTGCAATCAAAACTTGTGCTCCTTCTTGGGCTTCCATAGAACCAGTTCCAGGGACTAAGGAATGGACAAAGTCGCCCAATGGGCAGGTGTTTGTAGGGTCCAGTACCATTGTGACCTCAGGAGGCTTCCGCAATGCCCCACATTGTGACTTTGATGCCACTGGGTTTGCATCCGGGTTCTTTTGTTTGATGGATGCTTACACATGTTGAGTTTTCTTTGTATTATACTTGTCACCATGTGTTTAATTAACTGATCAACATGTCTATAGCCAATATCATTTCACCAGAGAGACGATTGGCACTGCGGGCCCAAAGGGCAGAAGAATTGTTGGAAGAAAAGAAGACTGGGAAGTATGTCCAGAAGGAACATCCTGAAGTCGGTGCTCAGTTTATCATGGTGGTTGGGCATTTTGAGTTTAAGATAGATATCAATGCAGCAGATTTGGTAGAGTTGATTTGGGCGACTGACATTAATCATTACACTAGTCATGCACTTTTTTCACTAGAAGAGCAAAAAAAGTTGACAAGTTTAAAAGCAGCAATTACAAGGCAGAAAAATAAAGCTAGGACTGTTGGTCAATCCGGTGGGACCATGAGTCTTGATGGTCAGCATGTGGTGGCCTATGCTTTGTGCTCTCAAATCACATCAGCAGTTGTACAAGCAATGAATAATATCATGGATATGAGGGGGGATATGGAAGATGACGCTTGGGAAAGATACCATCCTACAATTGCTGGAACATATGATGAGCAGCTTGAAAGGAAGATTGACTCATATCACCAATCACACGGTTCTGTTCTAAAATATTTACAATGATTTCTTTTCTTTATCTCAATAGTATGTTTAAAAATGAATTGGAAAGAGTATGTGACCCTACTGATACTTTTGAGTCCCTTGTGGAACGTGAGATTGATAGGCAGATTTACCATATAGTATCTCAACTTCATTATCAGAGTCCTTTGAGTCAGGAAGACGCACTAAACCCATTAAATCACATACTTTACCACACTTATGTTGGTCCTTAAAGTTTCTCAAACCCTTCTTTCCTGTATTTCCTTCACTCCAAGTTAACCTGTGCAATGCAATACTCAAATACTCAGCTACTTACAATCAGAGGGATTAGTAATACGGAGTGGGACTTACAAACTATCATCCACAATCAATGGGTCAGTAAGGACACTTCCTACGCCTTGCAGGTCAGCAACTATCCGCTTGCCACTATAGTATTGGTATGACCAATGAGTCAGTGCATGCATCACATCATGAGTCATGTCACCTTCTGGCCCACGACACTCAAAGTTGACATTGCTAGTATACTTGCAATAATTCTTGACGTCAAGCAGTTCTTCAAAGAAATATGCTGAATCTGGACTCATACTTCTCCCGGAGTAGACTGGAAAGTTATTTACAATCTGCGATATTCAATATGGTTAGTATCATACTAGACATCAAGCTAGTTCCTAGACTTACACGTATGTCGCCAATTATTCTTGCTAGATGAGGGGAGAGCTTGATCCTATCAACTTCCAATGCCTTTTGCTTGAATTGCTCAATAACACTTGCGACCGCCGCATAAGTTCCACCGGATTCTCTGTGAACATCCAGCACAGATTTACGGTACGGCAAAACCATCCGCTTTTTAGCCACCATAGGTATCACATCACCTGTTGCATCCTTTCGAAAGGCTTTGTAGCATATCCTGAAACCGCCTTCACTAATTTTGATACTCTCATCAACCTTGAAATAATACTGAACTGCCTTCCATTCGGGCTTTCCTTTGGAATTGGATTGCATGTGTAATCTCTTTCCGTCAATAAAACCATCTGATGTAGGATTAGATGGAAGTGGTGCAGCCATTGGAAAGTTTTGCCCAAAGGCAGAAATGTCCATGGGTGCACGGAAATCAAAGGCTACAACTACAAACAAAAATGGAATGTCAGATTGTTGTTGTGAATTCAGTGCAGTGAACTTTCACTTACGTGTGTGATTTGGTGGTACTACCTTGGTGATTTGTGCTCTTTCATCAATTGCATTTAAGTGCCTCATGTTGGGCGGAGGAGTGAAAAGGGGTGGTAGAGAGCTTAAGCTATTATTATTGGTCTGACTTTTAAAAGGCCTGACAGGTCGGTTCAACTTTGAGGTTGTAGCCCTTTTGGTGCGGGTTAGGGGTGGTGAGGTGATTCGAGTAGAAGTTGAAGGGGTAGATTTGGATTTCTTTCTAGTGGTTTTGCTCAATGAATATCTAGCAGTACCGAGAGAATTGTCACTACTGAAGTAATCGTCAAGCTCCTGATCTGAAATAGTCAGTTCTTCCGAAGCTTTTCTTTTGCCTCTTTTAGTCTTAGCCGTAGTCGCTGAGGTGAGAGGTCTAGCGATATTGGGATGGGCGGAATAATACTTTTCAGCAAGGAAGATAAGTTCAAGAGCTGGTTCGCCTTTGGTGGTGTCTAGGTGATTACCAAGGACTTCATCATCGTGCAAAATACAGGGTGGCATTTTACCTTTGCCAGGCTTGGCCAGAGAAAACCATTGAGGATCGTATTCAAGAGGTGGTTGAGGATATTTGTTGTCAGATACCGGTGTGTGGTCCCAAAGGTCAAAAATCGCTTTCTTTGTTGGGGCTAAGATAGATCTAAGATTCCTATTGACGTTAACAATTCCACGGACCAAACTGTGGGTGTGATGCTTGTTGTTATACTGAACCATCCATCCAACAGAGCATGCACGCCCAGCTGGTGTAGAGAACGGTGCTGGTTTCGGAGCTGCTGGGTGACCATACATTTGCTTGCTACTAGCTTGAGCTCGGAAAGCGTCCCGGTCGGCCTTCTTTTGATGCAGTGAATTGACATGAGAGCCAGTAGAGACTGATTTTGCAACAATCGATTGGGCTGCAGCTCTCGCAGCGGCGATCTTAGGAGCAGGAGGACGAGTTGAAGACTGAGATTGCAAGCCTGGTGGTTTTTGAGCATTGGAATGCTCTAAGTTTGACTCTAGGCAAGGTCTACAGATCCTGAGTTCTCCAGAGCGTAGAGTTGAGGGACATAGGGCACATTGAGAATGCTGTGTGTTGTTCATGATGTGGTGTGAAAAGAAGGGTTGTATGTGAGTCGGATGGTGTTGAGTTGGTTTGACAAGTTAGACTTTGTGGAATAGGTGAAAGCTGATAGTGATCGGTTGTAAATTTTCTCTATGGTTGACTTGGTAGGGATCGTAGTAATGATCACATTAGGTTTTGATGGGTGTGCATTTACCCAAAAGGTGAACTTGTGGTACGGTTAGGTATTGGGTTTTGTTGTTTTATACATATGTGAAGTTTGACATGATGAAAATCGATTTCTTGAAATTTTCATGTAATATTTGTGCCAAACACTACCAGCATAAAGTAATTTTCCCAAGTAAAAAATGAATACATTTAGAGCAAAAAATGATTGAAAATGCATTTGATCAGCATTAAATCAGCATTAAATCAGCATTATTCAGCATTAAACCAGCATTTTTAATTAAAGATGCATTAAATGTAATCATTTTTTCCTTGGGAAAATTACCTTTTGCTGGGAGTGAAAGTGCCAAGTCAGTGGTTGATATTTGAGTTGTGGTCTGGAAATTGTGAAAACTGGCAGAAAGATAGGTTTTATCCCCAATACAGGCAGTTTCAGACCAGTATTGGGGTTAACTCTGATGTTTATTCCAGTTTTATCAATTTCTGACCCGGGGATTCTGAAATCTCACTTTCTGAAACTTGCATTGTCCTTTTGACACACCTC